>NC_090324.1:58558979-58785868 GCF_040869045.1 Eurosta solidaginis
TATACTCTGTGAGCTCTGCTCAGCTGAGTATAAAAACAGCATGCTCTCCAACCAAATTAAGGGAATGCGCGGAACAGGGAACTTATATCGCATTCTCATTCGAACTCAATATACTTGCTTGCACACCTTTATACTTTCCGGACATGTTTACTTAATGCGTTGTAATATTGTAGCATTATGCGCCATGCCCACCTATGCAATACATTTGCGGCATTATTCATCATGAACTTCTATGCCAATGCATTTTTATGAACCGACCACATGCAGTCATAGCATAATCATATTACAATATTATGCGACATAAATTACATTGACCCAACACAGCGGTAAGCCAACATCAATTGAATGCCGAATACGAAACCCTTGTCAGTTTACACCTTAACATTTTTGCTCAGTCACTCACCCCGGTCAATACACAACTAATTTACATTGTTTACTTTGTTAATGTGAATCACCCATATATTCATACACAAACATTTTACATGGTTTAAATAAATAGCAATCTGCTGACTTTGCATACCATTATTACAAATGTACATATTTTTATTTTGTTAGTATTAGAATAATTATGAATGTGTAGGTTAAGAAATTATATAATATTGATCAGAAATCAGCAAAACTGCTAAAAGATCTTGCTGGAGGAAAAGATCCTGCCAGTTTTATCTGCAATAAGCATAAAATTTGCTGACCAAGCTAATATTGCTTAAAAGATTTAACTGCCCAGAAATCCTGCCCTGGAAATTTTAAAGTTACTAGATTATAACTTTAGCCTGTAAAATACAAATATATGTAATTTTTTCTTATATGTTTTTTATAAAAACAAAAAAGAAACACAGTAAATAAGTATGTTAAAATAATTCGGCGCCAGTATATTTAAGTTGGCACAACACACTTGTTAGTAAGTACTAAACTAATTTAAATGTAAACTAGTGTACTTAACGCGGTTGAAAGCGTAGGAAGCAAATATGCATACATGTTAAACTATCTTCTCATACAAAATGTATTTTTTTCGAGAAAACATTGTATTATTTTTAAAATACGCCATCAATAAAAAAAAATAAAAAAAAAAAATAAAGTATAAAAATTAATAATCTTACCATCCGGGCAAAAGTTGAATTTTAAGGATCCTGAAATACTAAGCAAATACAAAGGATTAGAATGGCTATTGCAGCACAAATACAATAAAACCAAATCACATATCAGCATGGGGGCAATATTATCAACAAAATAACGAAGAAGCAAATGCAGAAGGCAAATAACATTGAAGAACAAAATTAAGCAACAGCAGTGACCAAGGGTGAATAAAGCATAAGACGAAGTGGAATAAACGGATTTAAAGGACACATTTTAAACAGCAATATTCTGGAGGACCAATTGGCAGCATGACTGGCGGAGAGCAGTACTAATAAGTATATTTAGAAATAAATTGGGCGGCCTTTACGGACGCTAAACTATTAGCAAAAACGAAAGATTTTGCTTAGGATTTTTTTTTTAAATTAGGAATCGAAAAATAAATAAAAGGTAAACGCTCCTTTTCAAAGAAAATTTCATAAACAAAACAAAAAAAAAAGGGAGTAGGAATAAAATTAAATTTATAATTTGAAAAGAAAATTTAAATATTAAAAGCTAAAGAAATTTTTTAACACTATCGATGAAAATGACATAGAAATTAATATTTTGTAAATGAAAAAAAAAAATAATAAAAATGCTAAAAAAATTTTTTAAGGTAAGAATAAAAATTTTCTATACGCTAATAAAGTTAACTAGATAACAAGTAAAATGGAATGATTAGGACATTTTTTTAAAACAGTCAGTTAACTTCCGATAGTTTCACCTATCCCTTTGGAGAAAGCCCATAGGACATTTTATAATTTTTTTTTTCAATGGAAAGGGACTTTCCAGATTTCCCCCTCCTATAAATACATTACATACTAGGGACCTCAAAAAGGAATTAGAAGGGTTAAAGAAATTGTGGAAAATAATAGGAATGGAAAGGGAACCGACAATAGAAGATATAATAAATCCCACAACCAAGGTAGAAGAAATAATGAGAATGATTAGGAGAGTTTTCCCCGAAAATGCTAAATGTTAAGCTATAGTAGCACCTAATAATTTTATTTTTTTTTTTTACTCTAAAAATTAAAATTAATTAAAAATTTTTTAAAAATATCACTATCGACAGCACAGGCAGCCCTGCCTAAAGCGAACATCAAATCAAAAATTAGCATAAATTCCTGTGAATGCTCCCGACAATCATGGTCATGAAGCAATAGGAACTTCTAGGACAGTGGAAGTTGGCAAAAACTAAAACAAAAAAAAAACAAAACTTTTAAAACCAGCCCATAACAACAAAAGAAAAATGAAGAAAAAGAAATAATTAAAGCGCTATATAAATTTGCAATAAAATAATAGTCGCGCTCATTTCCATCTTAGGATAGAAAATGGTAGCGTAGAAAATTTTCAAGCAACCAGATTGTTGAGGAAGTTATTGACTTAGGACAATATTCGACCAAGCTGAAATAAGCCGGCAATCCAGAACTTGAAATTTATAACGAAAAACACAGTTATCCTGAGGGGCAAATTGGTAATTAAGAATTGAATATTTACTGCAGTAGGCGAATTTATAAAATAATAATTGGTACCCAATTTCTCAAAGATCAAATAATTGCACTAACCAAAGAGGTTGTGCATGTGAAAATCCCGTTATAGAAATAAAAATAATTCTTCATAAAAGTCATGGCGATTCTGTCTTGATGGCCGCCGCAGAAATCACATGACACATAAGATCAAAGATATTGCTGGAAAATAGGGAAATTATCGAAAATATAAGAAGAACATTTAAAGATACGAAAAATTGTTGCACCCACTGTATCTTCCACTTATCCATTAATAGAACTACTAGCAACACATAGCTACCCCGCTCTTCCGTCAGCAACCCCTCTATTGTCTATGCAATTTATTACAGATTTACCTTATAATGAATGAAAAAAATGTCAAGTGAAAATAATTGCGGAATTAGTTTAATAAAATAAAATAAATACAATCATTTATTGCCTGGGCCTCATAAGGTCATAATTTTACGTATAGGAAAAATACTTTACTTTAACCGCAATAGATTAGAGAATATTAATAGGAAAATATTTTTACTCAACCCTCGGTAGATAGATAAACAATAAAAATTTTTACGGTAATTGTACACATAGAAAAATTTCGATAGAAAATAGTTTGGTATAATTTAGAAAATAATGATAGGAATAATAAAGATAAGGAAATAATAGCCCACAAGAATAGGATTAAACCCATTTAAAACATCTTTTGATAATTTAAAGCAAATAATCGAAAAATAAGCATTCCAATTTACTCGGTTATTTAATAAACATTTCTAAAGACAAGCGGATTTTAAGTAGGTGCACACATTTAAAATCTTGCTGTAAAATAAATAAAATAAGTAATATAAACAAAATAAGTAAAAATAAGTAAAATAAGTAAACTAGTTGTAAAATTTAGAATTTTGATGAGAAAAAAATTGTACAAAAGATTGTTTAAAAAAAAAACAACAAAATGTAAAAATAATAAAAGTATCCAGTTTAGTATATTAGAAACAAAGTACACAAACTCTTTCACTTTCATATCAAGTTACCAAAAGCATTCCAAACTCAAACAAAGAGTCTTACACAATTGTTCACACAATTATATAAGCCTCTTTTTCTAAGGCGGATGATGTAGCATTATGCGTCATGCCCACCTATGCAATACATTTGCGGCATTATGCATCGTTAACTTCTATGCCAATGCATTTTTATGAGCCGACTACACGCAGTCATAGCATAATCATATTACAATATTATGCGACATAAATTACATTGACCCGACACAGCGGTAAGCCAACATCAATTGAATGCCGAATACGAAACCCTGTCATTTCACACCTTAACATTTTTGCTCAGTCACTCACCGCAGTCAATGTAAGTTTGTCACCAAAATATTCACACACAACTCATTTACATTGTTTACTTTGTTAATGTGAATCGCCCAAATATTCATACACAAACATTTTACATGGTTTACATAAATAGCAATCTTTAAGACTTTGCATACCATTATTACAAATGTACATATTTTTATTTTGTTAGTATTAGAATAATTATGAATGTGTAGGTTAAGAAATTATGTATAAAACAGAAAGAATTTCTTTAATAAAATTAATTATTGTCAGACATTGAATCTGAAACATTTTCGTCTTATTAATTTTATCTTTTCAATATGACTGTCCTCTATAATTTTGAATATCTAAACCACAGCCTTCAGTAAGAAACTTTAAAGCTTGATTCTTTAGACTTTCACCAGTATGACCATCCAACTGAAGAAGATTTATAAACCTTTTTTTATTATTCAATATACTCTCCTTTCACTTCGATAAACTTCTTTGCACGCTCATACAATTTTCCAAATGAGTCGGAAATGTCCTTTTTAGTAACCTTGTCTAGTTGGTCGTTCGTCGCATTTTGAATGTTGTCAATTGAGTTTTATTTATTTGAATAAAATTTATTTTCAGTTCTGATTATATTTTTCTTTCACTCTCTAGAATTTTATGTTTGTAAGAAAATGTTAAAATTCTTTTCATTTTTCGGGGCCCCCTAAAATCGGAGCCGCAGGCAACTGCTTATTCTGCCTACTTGTTAATCCGACCCTGCAGTTACTCGTAAAACTTACGGCTTACGCAGATGACGTTGCAATTGTCATAAGTGGAAAGAGCCTTCCAACCATTAGCTCTTTGATGGATCGGGCGCTTCGGGATATTCCTACCTGGGCATCAAATGTCGGGTTGAAAGTGAACGCGGAGAAGACGGATATGGTCTTGTTTACAAATAGATACAAGATCCCAAATTGGATCAGGCTTAAGTTAGGAGGGGTGACGCTACAGGAAAAACCTTGCACAAAATATCTAGGAATCATTCTAGACAGTAGGCTGTAATGGAAGCTCAACGTGGAGGTGAAGAAGGCTCCAACGGCACTTTGTGCATGTAAAATAATGCTGCGGTGTACGTGCGGCTTAGCGCCCTCTCTTTCTCATTGGGTTTTTACAGCTATTGTGAGCCCTATTTTATACTATGGAGTTCTTGTTTGATGGAAAGCCACACAAAAATAACCTAACTCAAAAAATTAGAGAGGGTATGCAGACTATCAATGCTTAACATTACGGGAGCCCTGAAACCCCGACGGCTGCACTGTATGCCATTCTGTACATTCCAGTAGACCTGGTAGTAAAGAACATAGCGTTAACAACTGCAACCAGGCTTGGTGGCTCGGAGCAGCTTGAGCGCCGACCATATGGCCATAGTAGTATAGCGTCATCGATCACAAGAGGAACAGACTACCCGATTCCCTATCTGCGTTCCGAGGGCGATCTTAAGACCAAAGTAGAGGTGGACGTTTGGCGCAAGGCGGTGTACACAGATGGTTCCAAGGTAGTGGAAGGAGTAGGGTATGCGGTATACTGGTGAATAGAAAATAAACAGATCCTACTGGCTGCCGGATTAATGTAGCGTTTTCCAAGGGGAAATAGTAGCCGTAACCAAAGGAGTAGAGCCCTGGAAGAAACTAGCTTAAGCTGCAACCGTGTTAACTTTTATATAGACAGTGAAGCAGCAATTAAGGCAATAATCTCGCATAGCACAGCATCTAAATGCGTGTTAGAGTATAAGCAGTCTCTGGAGAAAATCGGGACAGGGAGAAGCTTACATCTATATTGGGTCCCAGGAATAGATGGGAATGAAAAAGCGGATGAACTAGCTAAAAAGGGCGCATCCCTTGAACTTGCTCCGTAGACGTCCCAATTAGACTATACGAGATTAAGCGAAGGCGAGAGGTGCACAACATCGACCAAGCAGGAAAGGCGTGGGTTCAAGCGCGGGGCTGTAAAATGTCGAAGATGATGTGTAGGTCTCACGACCTTAGACTAAAAAAGTTGCCTCTATCATTAAAAAGAGAGGACTGTATACTCATGACGGGTATTCTGACTGGACTCTGCCTTCTGGCATCACATACCTTTAAATTTGGCTTGTTCAGTGATAGCAGATGTAGGAATTGCGGGCTGGCGGAGGGAACGATCGAACACGTTCTGTGCTCGTGCCCTTCGCTTGCCAGGCTAATACTCCAGCTATTAGGAGTGATACAGATGTCAGATCTAGAAGCAGCAAGTGGTAACACGACGGACTCATTCAGCCTATGTGTGGTCCTCAAGGACCGGCCAGTTCAACCTAACCTAATGCAAACAACAAAGAAAAATTTCTCTAAGGAAGCTAACATTCGCCTTTTGCCCCCTCTTTTCTATGAGACTTTGTATGGACTAGTCCTCATCTCACTAGGGCGTTGATCAGACAATTAAATGAAAGCGTTGGGCGCGTGAAATTTCTAAAAATGTGAGGCGTAGCATAACCTTATTAAGGTTCAGTTGGTCTTATATATGACTATCAATAGAAATTTGATGCGTCCAATGCTTTTGCTTAATTGTCTTATCAACGCCCTAGATTGATTGGTTACGCGGCATAGACTGTCACACATCTAAATCCCTCATTTTTTTACATACCTGAATTTTATTTAAAGGCCATATATTTTGTTACACTGGATTCTATTATTATACCAATGAATTGCACTTAGTTTTAAATTTCCCATTGGGAATACTCATGGACGTGTGGCAGCCTCCACCGCTTAAATCTACAAAGTTGAATTCGCCGTAAGTATAAGGTAGCGATTTGGCATGAGGGAACGATCGAACACGTTCTGTGCTCGTGCCCTGCGCTTGCCAGGCTAAGACTACAGCTATTATGAGTGATACAGCTGTCAGATATAGAATCAGAAGTGGTTTAAGTCCTTAGAAGCTTCTAGTATTTGACAAGTGGACGAAGTTATTTTATAACATAGGTCCTGGGTTTGATAGGGTTTTTCAGTTTGGTCGTTAAAACAAACTTCTGGTTACACTACGGAGTCATTCAGTCTATGTGAGGTCCTCATGGATCAGCCAGTTCAACCTAAACTAACCTAAGAGGCCGTTACTCTGGGCTTCGGACTTTGTTATCACTCTCGTTATTGTTTTTGCAGCAAGAGGCCTTTGCTGTGGGCCTCTACCCTTGTTGTCACTATAGTAGTTGTTGGGACAGCAAAAGGCCGTTGTCGTGGGCCTCTGCCAATGTTGTCAGTAAATTTGTTTTTGCTGCAGCAAGAGGCCGTTACTGTGGGCCTCTGCCGTTGTTGTCACCATAGTAGTTGCTGTGGGCCTCTGCCGATTTTGTCACCGTGGTTAATTTTGTTGCGCCAAGAGGCCGTTGCTGTACGCCACTGCCGTTGTTGTCACGTTGTCGTGTTGTCGTTGTTTTTTTTTTTTTTTTGCTTTGTATCAAATGAAAATATGCAATAATAATACTGCGCAGTATAGCCCATACCAGGAACTCCTTCCAAATATGCTTTGCAATAAAGACATATAAAATAGTACCCTTGTAACGATAACCTTACACCACATTGGCATAAACAACGCGCAACATATGTCAATGTAGATAGCCAGCCAGTTTCATGGGAAGTAATAACACGCTTTGGCATCATGTTGTTTGCAGCAAACACCATGTTGCCAAAGGCGTAGCAACATTGCGGTCAAGACGCGAACTAAATGTATCTGTGTAAGTGTTAGTTTGTGTAAGCGGTTAAGTCTGTGAATGTATGAGTGTGTGGATGAGCCCTGCAAAAATCGTTGTGTTTCTACAAGAACACATTGTAAGCCGATCATCTCGTTTTTAACGATTGTAATCACTACAAGATATTTATTGGACTGTGGGTACTCCATGGATTACTCTGATGTAATGCGGAGCTATAGTATATGGTCCAGTCCTAGGACATCGCAGTGTTAATTGGACCATATCTTTTTTGTATGAATTGTGGTTAATTTTTGAGTACTCGGTTGGTCCATAGCGCGTACTCCATACATGCATGCATAGAGTACTCGCGATTTTTGCAGCGAGTAAATGAAAATACGGGAAAGCCGAAAGATAGTTGTGCACGCATAGGTAAAAATGTTCCGTTCTAAGTTGCGTTCTCTACCACGGCGGTAGCTATAAAAGGGCACAATGTTAGGCAGCGGACAAAGTATTGTTTCATCAGTGTATAAAAGCGTAGTAAAGAGTGGTGTGCACCGTAAGTTCCCGCGCGTATTATTGTGAATGTCAGTCGCGGTCCTCGACTGGGAAACGTGCCCAGAAAATCTAGGGGCGGGCCCACTCGCCCACGCAAGGAACCACTGGGCACAGCACTTCGACGGCATAAAACGCCTACAACAACTACACCATTTTACTGTTATCGGCAACTTCAACAAAAATAACAATTAAGACCCAATTATACTGCCAGCAATAACAACTACCAACAGCGATTCAGGCAGCGGCAACAAAAAAAACCTTTTTATTGGTGGTACTGCCCCGAGCCATGACACCGGATAACACAAAAATCTTTGGGGAACAACCCCAACAACAAAACCACACACTGAACAACGAGGCAAGACCATATTCAAATAAGCAACGACATCAACAACTGCACAAACAACCAGATGTTAAATAAAAAGCCATTTTATTTACTAGCCATATACACATAATATCGGTTGGGGAACAACAACCAACACCTAACCAAAAGAGTCGGCAACAACAACGACCATGTGCCCGCACAACTTTTTCAAAGTACATCGTTTATAGTCACCAAAAATATCTACGTAACGCCACCACCACATTCTCGATAGCACCAACAAAATGGTCAAAACTGGAAAGAGTTTCAAATATTTTGTTTTTTTTTTTTGATATTACGATTATTTTACATTTATAGTTTTTTTTTTTTTTTTAAAGCCTGTAGTGTTAGTTCGTACATAGTCCATACAAAGTCTCATAGAAAAGAGGGGGCAAAAGGCGAAAGTTAGCTTCTTTAGAGACATTTTTCTTTGTTTGCATTAAAAATTTTCTGAAGATTAGGTTAGGTTGAACTGGCCGGTCCTTGAGGACCTCACATAGGCTGAATGATTCCGTTGTGTTACCACTTGCCGCTTCTAGATCTGACAGCTGTATCACTCCTAATATCTGGAGTCTTAGCCTGGCATGCGCAGGACACGAGCACAGAACGTGCTCGATCGTTTCCTGCTCCAACCCGTACTTCCTACATCTGCTATCACTGATCAAATCTAATTTAAAGGCATGTCTACAGTCCGTTCTTTTTTAATGATAGAAGCAACTTTGTTATTCTAAGGTTGTAAAATCTACATTTTCGACACTTTACAGCCCCGCGCTTGAACCCACGCCGCTTGATCGATTATGTGCACCTCTCGCCTTCGCTTAATCTCGCCCAGTCATGTAGGGACGTCTTCGGAACAAGCTTCAAGGCATGCGCCCTTTTTAGCTAGTTCATCTGCTTTTTCATTCCCATCTATTCCCATATGCCCTGGAACCCCCATATAGATGTATGCTTCTCCCTGTCCCGATTCTCTCCAGAGACTGCTTACGCTCTAACACGCATTTAGATGCTGTGCTTTGCGAGATTATTCCCTTAATTGCAGTTTGACTGTCAATATAAAAGATTACACTTTTGCAGCTTAAGCTATTCTCTTCCAGTGTTTCTACTGCTTAGGTTACGGCTAATATTTCCCCTTGGAAAACGCTACAGTAATTCAGAAGCCTATAGGATCTCTTTATTTTCCGATCAGCACAGTGTACCGCAGATCCTACTCCTTCCACTACTTTGGAACCATCTGTGTACACATGTATCGCCTCGTTCTCCATTTGAGCACCCTTACGCCAGCCGTCCACCTCTATTGTGGCCTTAAGATCTCCCTCGAAGCGCAGACAGGGAATCAGGAAGTCTTTTCGTTTTGTGATTGATGACGCTATACTATTATGGCCGTATGGTCGGCGCTCAAGGTGTCCCGAGCCTGTGTGCAATTGTTAACGCTATGTTCTTTGCTACCAGGTCTACAGGTGGAATGTGCACAATGGCATACTGTGCAGCCGTCGGGGTTGTTTGCAAGGCCCCCGTAATGCTACGCATTGATAGTCTGCATACCCCCTCTAATTTCTTGAGGTATGTTGTTTTTTGTGTGGCTTTCCACCAAACAAGAACTCCATAATATAGATAAGAGCTTAAAATGGCTGTAAAAACCCAATGAGAAAGAGAGGGCGATAAGCCCCACGTACACCCCAGCATTCTTTTACATGCATAAAGTGCCTTTGAGGCCTTCTTCACTCTCTCCTCCACGTTGAGCTTCCATAACAGTTTACTGTTCAGGGTGATTCCTAGATATTTTGTGCAAGGTTTCTCTTGTAGGGGCACCCCTCCTAACTTAGGCCTGGTCCAATTTGGGACCTTGTACCCCTTTGTAAATAAGACCATATCCGTCTTCTCCGCGATTATATATATTTCATATCTTACACAGCCGATTCTTTATTTGGATATTACGAATGGGATAAGATTATTGTTCAGCCCCATTTATGAAAGGTATGTTTCGTCCTTACTTGTTTTAAATTGAAGTTAAATAAAATTTAAAGGGTTAATAAAAATGTTTGTAAATTGTCGAGCTGGAGGCCATACGATATTAAATAACACAGAAAAACTTTTTATTTATATGTGTTATATATTGTCGTTTTTTTATTTATCGATATTTCGACTTCAATTAGAAGTCATTTTCAGGACTAAAAATACAAAAATACAAGTATTATAATAAATAAAATAATTAAAAAAAAATGTTTTAGTTAAACGGTTTTATTAAAAACAATACTTAAATGAAGTAATAATAATAATAACAGCTAGAAAATAATTATGTAGGTCCTAGATACTAGTCATCATACTCCTCATCAATCTAGGGCGTTGATCAGACAATTAAATAAAAGCGTTGGGCTCGTGAAATTTCTAAAAATGTGAGGCGTAGCATAACCTTATTAAGGTTCAGTTGGACTTATATATGACTATCAATAGAAATTTGACGCGTCCAATGCTTTTCTTTCATTGTCTGATCAACGCCCTAGATTGATTGGTTACGCGGCATAGACTGTCATACGTCTAAATCCCTCATTTTTTTACATACCTCAATTTTATTTATAAGCCATATATTGTATTACACTGGATTCTATTATTATACCAATGAATTGCACTTAGTTTTAAATTTCCATTGGGAATACTCATGGACGTGTGGCAGCCTCTACCGCGTAAATCTACAAAGTTGAATTCGCCGCAAGTATAGGGTAGCGATCTGGCATGAGGGAACGATCGAACACGTTCTGTGCTCGTGCCCTGCGCTTGCAAGGCTAAGACTCCATTATGAGTGATACAGCTGTCAGATCTAGAAGCAGCAAGTGGTTTAAGTCCTTGGAAGCTTTTAGCATTTGCCAAGAGGACGGAGTTATTTTATAACATAGGTCCTGGTTTTGATAGGGTTTTTCAGTTTGGTCGTTAAAACAAACTTCTGGTAACACTACGGAGTCATTCAGTCTATGTGAGGTCTTCACGGACCGGCCAGTTCAACCTAACCTAACCTAAGAAGCCGTAACGCTGGGCTTCGGACTTTGTTATTATTCTCGTTATTGTTTTTGCAGCAAGAGGCCTTTTCTGTGGGCCTCTACCTTTGTTGTCACTATAGTAGTTGTTGTTGCAGTAAAATGCCGTTGTCGTGGGCCTCTGCCATTGTTGTCAGTAAATTTTTTGTTGCTGTAGCAAGAGGCCGTTAATGTGGGCCTCTGCCGGTGTTGTCACCATAGTAGTTGCTGTGGGCCTCTGCCGGTTTTGTCACCGTGGTTAATTTTGTTGCGAAAAGAGGCCGTTGCTGTACGTCACTGCCGTTGTGGTCACGTTTTCGTGATGTCGTTTGGTTTTTTTTTTTTTTTTGCTTTGTATCAAATGAAAATATGCAATAATAATACTACGCAGTATAGCTCATACCATGAACTCCTTTAAATTTTCCTTGCAATAATTACATATAAAATAGTACCCTTGTAACGATAACCTTTCACCACATTGGCATAAACAACGTGCAACATATGTCAATGTAGATAGCCAGCCTGTTGCATGGGAAGTAATAACACAATTTGGCATCATGCAGCAAACACCATATTGCAAGGGCGTAGCAACATTGCGGTCAAGACGCGAACTAAATGTATCTGTGTAAGTGTTAGTTTGTGTAAGCGGTTAAGTCTGTGAATGTATGAGTGTGTGGATGAGTCTTGTAAAAATCGTTGCATCATGTGGTCCACTGGAGTACTTACCATTATACTCCACTGTAATGCACCAATGGATCAACTCATGTTTCTACACGAACACATTGTAAGCTGATTATTGCCCGTTTTTAACGATTGTAATCACTACACGATGTTTATTGGACTGTGGGTACTCCATGGATTACTCTGATGTAATGCGGAGCTATAGTATATGGTCCAGTCCTAGGACATCGCAGTGTTAATTGCGGTTAATTTTGGAGTAATTGGTTGGTTCATAGCGAGTACTCCATACATGCATTCATGGAGTACTCGCGGTTTTTGCAGGGAGTAAATGAAAATACGGGAAAGCCGAAATATAGTTTTGCACGCATAGGTAAAAATGTTCCGTTCTAAGTTACGTTCTCTGCCACGGCGGTAGCTATAAAAGGGCACAATATTAGGCAGCGGACAAAGTATTGTTTCATTAGTTTATAAAAGCGTAGTAAAAAGTGGTGTGCGCCGTAAGTTCCCGCGCGTAGGTTTATGAATGCCAATCGCGGTCCTCGACTGGGAAACGTGCCCAAAAAATCTAGGGGCGGGCCCACTCGCCCACGCAAGGAACCACTGGGCACAGCACTTCGACGGCATAAAACGCCTACAACAACTACACCATTTTACTGTTATCGGCAACTTCAACAAAAATAACAATTAAGGCCCAATTATACTGCCGGCAATAACAACTACCAACAGCGATTCAGGCAGCGGCAACAAAAAAACCTTTTTATTGGTGGCACTACCTCGAGCCATGGCACCGGATAACAAAAAAATCTTTGGGGAACAACCCCAACAACAAAACAACACACCGAACAACGAGGCAACACCATATTCAAACAAACAACGACATCAACAACTGCTGTTCGGCCTGAGTGCGTCTGGAACCGGCAGTGGGTAGGCGCACACGGGTCGATCTCGGGTTGATAGTGCTCTCGAAAGAAAGTAAAAGAACAAAACGCAAAGAGGATTTCCTCGTTATAATAGTGTTTTAATTAGAGTGTAGGAAAATATATACAAGGATACAATATTACCTTTGAGTGTAAAACTGATGACGGTGATACTCGGCGATGTGTGCTGGTTGGCGGGCGATCGAAAAAGAGGCCGGTTATCCCGTTGAGGACAACCGCTAAGCCACGAAAAAGTCCTCTGGTATTAAGGAGGGGAAAAAAGCCACACACACAACAACCCCCACATATACGTGCATGGGTGCTGACAACCTGCACACACACGTGCATGTGTATGAAACGCATGCATGTGCATGCATGCACACAAATGCGGCGTGAGTGTGGGTGGCTGGAAATATTATTAAAACGTTAGGGAGGGGCGCCGTCAATCAGGTAAAAGTTAGGCATTTGGCCTAAACATGCCGCCCCCCTTGCGGTACGCAACATCACAGTCCGCCAAGGATCACCGACCGTGAAGAAGAGAAGAAAAAAAGTAAAATCTTATAACTAATTATATCTAACTTAACATAAACGCCGGTCAGTCCGCCGGCTTGGCGGCACGCAAGATGGTTTGCGCAATGGGTGAGCTTGGTTGCTGATGCCTCTGTCATTCGGCACTTTTCCCGTTATGATTCAAGGCCTAAGCCAGGCTTGCCTAGAGCTAGGGATAGCGAAAAGAAGTAAGAAGATATACGTGTTCATATTTCTTGCCGTTTATTACAAATTCATTGGAAATTCTATGCTTGTGAATTTTGTATGAAGAAAATTTAATAAAAAAATAGCTCATTGTAATGATACAAGCTTTTAAAACGCACACCTCTATTGTGAATTCATACAAGTGGCGAATTTTCGATAAAACGTTCACAATAGTGAACAGCGAGTGAGTATTAATATGTAGTCTGATTTTCTGTATACAACTTTAAAGGAAAAGCTGATTTGAAACAAATGTGAAATTCATGGCACTTCAATTCAATAACGGCGAACACAAAAAAAAGAAACCTTTCCTCCATTCTCTGACCCTTCGCGACAGCCGTTCTCCCTGTCAGCTATGATTTGACACGTAGGTATGGCAATGGAGGGATAGAAAGATTTTTCACTTGTACGAAATCACAATGCACACCTCTTGCGACTGTGTACAGCAGAAATTCAATAAAAATAAAAAAGTGTAAAAATTCATGGATTTCGGTTGTTTCCGAACATTTTCATGTTAGGCCTTGGTTGTGCCCGAGAGTACCCAACCGAAGATGGTACTCTGAGCCAACAAAGGGCCAAACGTGGTGGGCAGAATCCCTGGTAGCATTATTTCGGCATATACGTCTGTCCCTAGTACGAGGCGGATCGGGGCGGATGAATAAAACTGTGGATCCGCCAGACGGAGATGTGCGTACGGGGATGCGATGGCGCTGTCGACGCTGGTCGTGGGGGCCATTCGCCGAAAATTGGCCACGACCGCCGCATGGGTTGCAATTCGTTTATTTTGGCCGTGTCTTCCTCGTATGCGTAGTAGGCATCCTGCTTGCCCGCCAATGTTGCTGGCAGGGAGTTGGAGCTCCTGGGCGAGCTCATATGCTATCACGGTGGTGGGGGAGCATCCGTCAATTAAGGCCCGGACGAGGTGTAGCCGCCCCCCAGCTTCTATCTTCACGACCGCGGTGGGTGTGATCGCTACTGTTGGTATCATGGTGGCGGTGGCCGCTGGATGCTGGGCTACGAGCCATGACCGGAAAGTGGACACGGTGGTGAGCTGCAGCGTGTTGCCTCCGTGGCTGCGATCTTGTGGCTGATGTCGTTGGTGCAGGCGAAGAGGCCGTGTCTCCGCTCTGCGGTCGCGCGAATGTCGTCTCCGTTGGGGGTTCCTGGGTTGCCGGCGAAGAGACCGGGTCTCCGCTCGGCCGTTATATGTACGGCGCTGGGCTGTCGCCGTCCCTTGTTGGAGCCGCTTCCTCTCGTGCTGCAGAAGTGGTCGAAACGATTTGGCGGTAGGCGTTATGGTCGGGCGAAGAGACCGCGTCTCCGCTCCGGTTCGGCTGGCATATCGGTTTCGGGGTGGACGAAGAGGTCCAGTTTCCGTTCCAGCGTCCGACGCATATAACGAGATTGAGTCGTCTATCCGCTCTCGGGGTGAATCTAGCTCCTCTTCCACTTGGACGCTCCATGGCTTGGAGCGGGCTTCTTGTAATAGCTGCTCCTCTTCGTCGATCGAGGCGATGTGCAGCATCGTGTGGTGCTTCTCGCCGCACCGTTTGCATCGCCCTTGGCTTGGGCATGCGTTAGAGCGGTGATCAGGCGCCAAACAATTTCCGCAGTAGCATTCGCGAATGGTTACGTAGAGGCGCTCTTCTAGCCTTTTCGCCCTGAATGCTGGGCACAAGCGGATAGGGTGTCGCTCAAGACACACTCGGCATTCCGACGAATAACGCGCTGCGTTCGTGGCAGCATTTCGTTTTAAAGCGGCAAAACGACCCATTTTCCTGAAAGGAGTGAAATAGGTTTCAATGGGTCGGGTCATTGTCGAAGTGCAGGGGCGAGTGGTCCCTAATTATATGGTTGAGATTTGGGAAATTTTAGTAGCGCGTGCGTAGGGGGCAACCATCTGTAGCAGTATAAATATTCGTATTTGGCGCACATCATGTGCATAGCCTCTTTCAACGCACGTTATGTGCCTGGGTCTTTAGTGCCTTATTTCGTTTATTTTGTGTCACCCGCTAGCGTTTTAGTTAGCCACGGGCACACTAGTGCTGCAGAAGAATGAGCATTTACGATTTTTCAGTTCGCACATTCTGGTACCGAACCGGGTAGAAAGTGTGTAGCGTGGGTTCTTTTGAGTCGCTGTTATTTGTGTTGTTGATGCTAAAAATCAACAACTTCCCTGCCCGCCACAAAAAAATATGTTTGGACAGCAAATTGTATGCTATGTAAAGAAAAAAATAAAAAAATAAAAATCTTCGTTTTGGACGAAGAGAAGAATTTGCAGAATGAATAATTTTTGTTTTGTATTGCCCTTCACTTATCTCTTCAACTTTTCCCCAAGTACGCTTGTAGTCATGTTTTATTGATGGCCTTTATCAAACGGCACGGTTCCCGAAGGGTATTTGGCTCCGTTACCGGTTCCTCAGACTCGGGTTTTTGGGTACCCGTTTGCATCTTTTTATGCATCCCTAATATAATGCACATTTAAACTCGGCATGTATATGTACATACGTTGGTATAAGTATATGGACCGTCAGTGCACGGACTTTACCGCATTGGTAGTTTGACCAACCTTTTTGACCCATTTTTCATTTTCAACTACGTCTACGTCTTCTGCTACCAAAATTTAGATTCTACTAATATTTCAGTATTTTCGCACTGAAAACGTATACGGCGATCATTTTTAAAGTGTCTAATTGCCAAGCCCACCCAACTAACATTAGGAGGGGATAATGATTAAAATCAGTCAATTCTCTTAAAATTTGTGAGCAACTTTAAACAAGAAATGACTTTTTGATAAGATAATATAGCAAATATTTTCTGCGCTATTTTTCTAAGTTTTTTTTTTTTTTTTCGTGAATAATTTAAACGAAAATAAAAGTTTTACGTAAACGATAACATGCCGAAATCGGTTATTTGGTGGCAGTATTTTGGGTACTTGGGAATATTGTTGTGGTAGGTAGACGTTTTGGGATGTTATTTATTTTGTGATTTGTTTGTTTTACGATAAATTGAGAATTTTTTGGTACCAATATAAACCGTAGTTATCGTTTTCACGAAACTTCTACTACCATTTTCCGTGCCCCAACATTTTGACTTTACAAAAGTCCATGCACTGGTAGATATTTACCAGCAGCAAAGACAAAAAAAATTGTGCACATTCATACACACCCGTGTATAGAATGTAAATTCCTCTGAATTGAAGCAAACGGGACTAATCGAGAGATTTATTCCGTTGCTTCATTCTTTAATTTTTTACGCTTGGTGGAGTAGGTTGGCTAAAACATGGTAAGTAGAGTGCAATATTTTCTTTTCATTAATCAATCAATTTTTCTTCTTTTTTTTCTTTTTAGATGTAAATTTGGTTCGATTTCTAATTTTTGCTTTAATATCGAACTCATTACAAATTCTGTCGAAACAATGGGACACTTTGGATTGCCTTGCCGCGTTAAGTCCACACATAAATGCATATCATTTGGACATGTTACAATAATATATGATTCTGGCGCTTGTGCATGTGTTTCAGCAATGGCTTGTGCATTACGGCGTTTTGGTTCTACTTTACCACCAGATGATTCAATCATACGTACAATTTCAGAACGTGCTGGAAAAACATCAGGTGTTACAAAGAAATGTTTGCCAGCAAAAAGCGTATTTCGTATTGTCGAACGTAATACAGTATCCAAGTGAAATTTGAGATTTTCATCGACAGGTATGTATTGTATTTTGTAAGTATCAGGCGGCAGGAACCGGCCTGCTTTGGCACTCTCCACTAACCAATTCGATTTGAGTACATAATCTACATGACAAACAGCTTGTATGAGTTTGCATGTGCGACTTTCGCGTGTCATAACCAAAAAAGTTGCATCCTCTGGATTGTCGACAACGATACCACCAAGAGTGACGACAGCTTTTTTCAACGATTCTGGATCGGCCACTTGTGAAAATATCACCTTTGGTGGTTTATCATTGTGTGGGTATTCAACACAGACTATTGTCTCTGGTATTTCCTCCTGATAGGGTGAGATCTTTTGACGTTTCGACTTTTGTTCAAAATATGGATCAGCTAAAGAACGTTTGACACGTTCATGCGCTTCTTGTGTAAGATTTATTGGTGCTTTCCAAGCGGCCATCAAATGTGGTACCAACGGATAATCGATCCTAAATGGTGCAGCTAACGAATATTGCTGATACTTCTGATTTTCATATTGCGACATTCCACTCAGATTACCAATGCAAATATCTGCCAACCAAACTGCATTTACAATCGGTATATTCCACTCTTTGGCAGCGGTGTATTTATCACCTTCGGGTTTTTTACAAATCAAAACTGTATTATGCTTCGATAAGTATGATGTGTATATGGCACCACATTCTTCTACCATTTGCTGTATGCGAAAGCTTTCTTCACCTTCAAATCCATGTGTTGAAATTATGTGTTTATCTAGAGGCTTCTGATATCCAAATTGACTGGGAAACGGTAGATGAAGTGCTTGCCATGGCGGCAGTAATTGTTTCTTAAAGCAAATATCACTCAACCAATATGCTGTTATGCAACGTTTGGAGTCGCGCAATGCTTGCATCACCACCCCATGACGTTGCGTACGACAGAGCACATGGGTAACGCGTTGACAATAAACGCGTTCAATATCACCACCAAATTGCCGTATCGTCTCCATCCAAATTGGCAATTCATTTGCATCGGTTTCATCATACTCCACAATATAAATGTACAGCCAACAAGGAAAAGGTCAGGTGGTAATTTTAAATTCGGATTGTGTCCGTAGAATTGCGGACGCGGTGGCAGCGGCATATTGGGGCGGCCTTGTATGAATCCAGCCTGTGTCATGACACCTTGAGGCGATTGTGTAGATTGAGGCTGGGGAACTTGTGCCACCGCAATTTGCCGCCGATCAGAGAGTTTATTTTATAGTAATTACATGGGTGAGATAGGATAACAAGTCTGCGTCATTACAGAACATTCGTCGCAAAACTTGGATATACCTGTTTATATATGTATATGTATGTATGTGATGGGATTTTACTTGTGCGTTAATCTAGCAATTTTAATGTTAATCGCACTGACTGTTTTATTTTAATTTTATATTCAAAAGAATATTATTCGGTTAAATTAATTTCATAATGAATTCAGTAATTAAGGATATATTAAAGATATAGTATATGTCTGTATTTATACATATTTGACACCTCCTTCAAATTTCTCAATTGCTCGCTAAATAAGTTTTTATGCATCTGAAGATGTGTGTATCATTCGTTATGCCAATTATAAGCACTTAGTTCTTTTTAATAAATTTTGTTGCTATACATTGCAATATTTATGATAAATGGAACGACATGCTGCCTTCATTCGCGGCAACTTTGAGCTTTTCTCGCATCACTTCCTGACTTGAATAATCAGGCAATTTTAAATAATTTACACATGTCATCACTGATGGTAAATATTCGTTTGGATTTTGATTACCATCAAGTGTTTTGCGCACAATTGTTAGCTGTGGTGTTAAAGACTTAAAACCTCCAGTCGGTAGTCGGGGTGAGCCGGTCACAAATTGTAAAAAAAGACGCTGCTCGTCACGATTATATGAAGAGAGGATATCATATAGATATTGTATCGCCTGGGAATCTTGGGTAAACCCATGGTCAGTACGGCAACAGTCTTGAAGCATTTTAACGTCCCATCGTTGGTAGTTGCAAGCACCAGAACCACAAAAAACATTTTCCAACTCTTCAGGATAAAACATACGCAGACGTTGTGTCGGGAAAACCGAGTCAAATCCTTCTCGTAGCGCCTCAAATTGTTTCTGCACGCCTTCAACAAGGAACCAATACGTCACCAATGAGATGTACTGATGTAGATTGTGAATTGTTACTGGCGTATCACGACCACCACGGCATAGTTCTATATTTGCATAGCCTGGTAAAACGAAATCCAATCCAAGATCAGCTATGGGGCATCCATCCAAATCCAGCGATTCAATCTTTTCAGTCTTTTCCATTGCATCAAGTTTCGATTCGTTTAATATTTGATCGCGTTCAAGTACCACGTCCTGTAATCTTACCAATGTACTTTGCACTTCGGGTGCGACACGTGCCAAATCGGCTAAACCAACTGAATATTCTTCGTTCAATAGCCAGCGGTAGAACGGTATTGAGAATGGTAGATCCAACATTCGACTATCCATAACAGCCTTAGCCATAAATTTTCCAAGGAATTTGAATTTTGCTTTGGCTTTTGATACTTGCGGCAATTTGGATGACTTGCCCAATGGCATGGGAAAGAGTCCGTGTGGAGTATTTACATATGCCATGGATGTGCTGGTCGTTATTGTCGCCACAGATGATACAATATCGCTAATTTCAGGTGGTGATCTATCACCTCTTTCGCGTGGCAGCTGTTGTGATAGTTGGGACTGATTTTGCTGGGTCTCGTGTTCAATTATCATGTTTAAAGCACTATCATTAGGAGATGAAGTGATACCCACTTGATCCATATTTAATTGGCGCTGCTGATATTGCAGCTGTTGCTGATGATTGTGATGCAATATCATACCAGACTGTGGGGCATTACCAGCGACTACAACTTGATGTTGTATTATTTGCTGGGGATGCTGTTGTTGTTGAAGCGACTGTTCTGGTACTGGGGTGCCACCTGCTGCTACGACCATCGTCTGTTGCTGTTGTTGTATTTGTATTGCCCCACCATTGCTGTTACCCAAGCGACTATTCAACATGTTGGCCAGTGCAGTTTTTGTTTTCATATTCATTTGCTGTTGTTGAGTTTGTTGCAATACGCCCTGTTGTTGTGGATTATTGATTTGCTGCTGTGGCAGCTGTTGCTGCTGTTGTGGTGATTGCTGTTGTTGTGGTTGTAGAGTTTGTTGTATTATGCATACTTGACCGCCAGACATGGTCATTTGTTGCGGCTGGCCGAATTGTATTGTGGACTGCGGATATTTTATCAGCACGTCGATTATCTTTAATCTGTGGCTGTATGCGTTTAAATTCTTTTGGATTTGTGGCAGATATCGAATCTGCGTTAGGTTAATTGCTTGGCCTCGTTCCTTTGGCTGAGTGCATCTGCGTTCTGTGGCAGACCCTGAGTCTGCGTTAGGGTTCTGGTGTCCTCGCTCGGGGTGAGTGAGTGAAATGGGGTTTGGTTGTGAAAATTAAAAATAAGTGTTTTGTGGCAGATGGGGATCTGCATTAGGGTGGTTGATTGGCCTCGGTGGGCGAGCGCTGGGTTTTGAAATTTTGAAAATTTTAAAAGGATTATGGGCCGAGTGCCTTTGCTTTCTGTGGCAGACCGAGGGTCTGCGTAAAGGCTTTTCTGGTATACTCGTGTTGGAATAACGAGTGAGTGGGATGGTTTTTTTTGAAAATGAAAAAATAGAATTTTTTTTTTTTTTTTTTTGAACGGAGGGATGTGGAGGAACGGGGGGGATTGTTAAGCGAAGCTTTTGGTCCTCGCACAATCTATCTCCGTGGGAAGAAGGATCAGTTTGACCAAAGGTCGTCTGACTTGACCCTTCTCGGTTATGAGGTCGACTACACGTACTCGGTTATCTTCGCCGGGGTGTACGTTGACGACTCTGCCTAACCTCCATTCGTTGGGAGATAAGTTGTCCTCTTTGATGACAACTAGATCTCCCACGTGTATATTTTGTTTTGACTGTTTCCATTTCACTCGTTTTTGAAGTTCGGAAAGGTATTCCACCTTCCATCGTTTGCAGAAAGTGTGATGGAGGGCTTTGAGTTTCTGCCATCGATTGATCATCGAGGCAGTGCTCTCACTGGCATCCGGTTCTGGTGGAGCCAGCAGGTGGCTGCCGGTTAGGAAATGTCCTGGGGTTAGTGGTTCCAGATCCGTTGGGTCATTCGACCCCGGACTGAGAGGGCGCGAGTTGAGGCACGCCTCAATCCGGCACAAAAGTGTTTGGAACTCCTCCATAGTATATTTGTGGGGAGAAGCGATCTTTTTGAAGTGGCTTTTGAAGCTCTTCACTCCCGCTTCCCACAAGCCGCCCATATGTGGAGCACCAGCGGGAATAAAATGCCAAGTTAATGCTTGATGGCTATACTTGGAGACTGTTTTGTCTCGGCTTTCTGCCAGGAAGGCTTTGAATTCCGATCGTAGAGATCTGGAAGCTCCGACAAAGTTCGTACCATTGTCGGAGTAGATGTTCTTCGGACATCCTCTTCTCGCGATAAAACGCGAAAAGGCCGCGAGGAAGCCTGGGGTACTAAGGTCACTAGTGGCTTCTAAGTGGATGGCCTTAGTGGAAAAACAGACGAAAAGGCATACGTAGCCTTTTGACAGTCGACATCCCCTACCGCGGTAGCTTTTGATGTCGAAAGGCCCTGCAAAGTCTACCCCGGTATTGGTGAACGCGCGGGTAAAAGTAGTCCGCTCGCAGGGAAGGGTCCCCATAAGTTGGGACTGTGCCTGCTTTCGGTGAATAATGCAGGTTTTGCAATTGTGGATGATGGCTCTGATCATGGTCTTGGCATTCGGTATCCAGTATTGGGTTCGGATGAGACGGAGCATGAGCTGGTTCTCGCCATGAAGGGAGTCATGATGAGCCATCAAAACGGTAAGGCGAGACAGCCTACAATTGTAAGGCAAGATGATCGGATGACGCTCATTGTATGACATGTCCTTTGAAGCCCCTAGACGCCCCCCTGTTCTAATAATAGCATCTTTGTCGATATATGGGTTGAGTGACAATATTTCACTCTTTCGATCGATAGGTTCCCTATTTTTCAATTTTAAATATTCTGTCCCGTAAAATTGTTTCTGGCAGACTCGTATTAATGCTTGAGTCGTTGCCTTAATCTCATCGGCTGAGATTATACACGACCTTTCGTGGAACATTGCTTTAGTTTTTGGGTGAGTTCGTTTATAAAATCTCCTAACATAGGATAGAACCTTCAAAGCCCTGGGTAAATTTGAAAAACGGTCGAGAATATCTACATGATCTACCCTTGTCGTGGCATATGTTTGTGCCCTCTTCTCCTCAACGGACGTTTTGTATTCGGTCTCTTGTGCTGGCCAGTGGGAATTGTCTTCTTGCAGCCAAGAAGGTCCCTGCCACCACAACGAATTGTTTATCAACTCTGATGCAAGTAGTCCTCTGCTTCCTAGATCCGCTGGATTAGATTCCGAGTCCACGTGAAGCCAGTCCTTGCTACCGACCATATCGATGATCTTTGTGATTCGGTGTGCGACGAAGGTTGACCAGGAACAGGGCGGCTTTCTTATCCAAGCGAGTACGATGGTTGAATCCGTCCAGAGGTGAACTTTTGCTGGCCCCAAATGAATGTTTCGGAATATTGATTCCATGATTTCTGCGAGCAGCACGGCGCCGCAAAGTTCTAAACGTGGTAGTGAGATGGTTTTCACTGGGGCTACTCGGGTTTTGGCTAGCAAGAGATTTGTGAAAATTGTATCGTCCCTTTTTACGCGCATGTATATAGCTGCTGCATATGCCTTTTCCGATGCATCGCAAAAACCATGTATTTCGATGTCGTCCTCGGGCGTAAAATTTACCCATCGCGGTATCCTAATGTTATCTATTTCGTTATAATGTTGGGTGAAATTTTCCCACCGTTCTAAGGTAGTTGGGGAGACAGGTTCGTCCCACCCGGTGCCCTCTAACCAGATATGCTGCATTAGTATTTTTGCCACTATGACCACTGGTGCAAGCCAGCCTAAAGGGTCGAAAAGTTTGGCTATAGCGGATAGGATTACGCGTTTGGTGATGTTCTCGCCACTCTCTAAAGCTCCTGCGGTGAAGTAAAACATGTTTGAATGCGCGTTCCATCGTATTCCGAGTGCCTTCACCGAGCTAGCCTCTTCAAACGCTAGGAAGTCCTCGCTGAGCAGATCCATTTTGGGGATGTCCTGAAGGATTTCCTCACAATTTGATGTCCACTTGCGCAATGGAAAGCCAGCTGAGTGTAATGCTTCGCGAATCTCGTTTCTTGCTCTGATTGTTGACGCTATTGTATGTCCTCCAGATAAAACGTCGTCGACATACATACTTTCTCGTAATATACCCGATGCTATTGGGTGCGTATTTTCTACATCATCAGCCAATTGTAGAAGTGACCGTATCGCGAGGTAGGGGGCGCAGTTTACACCAAATGTGACAGTCTTTAGTTCGTAAAGACTGATGGGTTCGTTGGGGGATGTTCGATGGACAATTCTTTGAAATTTGGCGTGATTATCGGTCACCCAAATCTGCCTATACATCTTTTCTATGTCGCTATTAAAGACAAAACGGTAAAGTCTCCAACGTAGAATTAAAATAGGCAAGTCTGCTTGGAGTACTGGACCTGGGTGGAGTATGTCGTTTAGACTAATGCCATTTGCCGTCGGACTTGACGCGTTGAAGACGACGCGCACCTTGGTAGTGGTACTTTCCGCCTTTACAACGGCGTGGTGGGGCAGGAAATAATTATCCGAATCGTCGGATGGTATATTATTCTTAATTTTTCTCATATGTCCAAGTGTTTCGTATTCTGACAACACCCGAACATACTCTTTTCCTAAATCTTGGTTTTTCAGTAATCGCCCCTCATTTCTGAAGAATTGTGAACATGCGCGCTTTAGGGACGGTCCTAATTTAATATTCTCAGGGTAATCCTGCCTGAATGGTAGCGAGACTGTATATCTTCCACTTTCATCACGTTTTGTTGTGTCCTTGAATAATTGTTCACAGTACCTTTCTTCTTCATTAAGCATTTTATTTTTGGGAACATTTTCTATCTCCCAGAAAGCTTTTAATTGGTTGTCCAATGCAACCTCGTTATAAAATGACATGATGCTCTTCGTTGGACTCGATGCGTCGATGCGACCGGTTAGTATCCAACCGAACACTGTCTCTTGGGCCAAAAGTGTATTTAGTACATTCTTTTTCAGACCGCTCAGTATAATTTGGGGATATATGTCTCTTCCAAGTATGAGGTCTACGTCTTCGTTGATGTAGAACCTCTTGTCTGCCAACACCAAGTCTGGGAATGCCTGCATAGTCATGGCGTTGATATGGCAGGATGGAAGATTCCCAGTGAGTTTGGCTAGGACTAGAACGGGTGTAGTCAGGCTGAAGCAGGCATCCACTGGTGAACGTAATTCAATTTTGGATGCCTCTTTCACCTGAGCTGACACCGCATTTGTGATGCCTGAAACTTGGGCATGCATTTTCCTCGCTGGCAAATTGATTCTGCGTTTCAGTCTTTCAGTTATAAAGGAACATTCAGACCCTGAATCAATTAATGCCCGCGCGGAGAAGTCGGTACCATTATGGTGAATGTGTACGCGAGCAGTTCCTAATAGCACACCTGTGCTGGAATTCGTATGACAGGATGTTACATTTTTGTTCCCGTTTGAACCTGGTTTTTCTGATTCCTGTCTCGCTAATGCCTGTCTAGAAGTAGAGGGCCTATTATCGTAGGGGTGTTGGGGCGGGTTGTAGGTGGTGTTTTTCTGTAGGGTATCCGCATGCAGGAGCGTATGGTGACGAGAGTGGCACGTATTGCAGTTGTAGGAACTGGTGCATCTGGTCACTGTGTGTCCTGGGGATAGACAATTCAGACAACCACTTGTAGATTTTATGAATTTAATCCTTTCTGGAGGGGTTAACTCGCAAAAGCGTGAACAGTTTCGTAATCTGTGCTCTGCGGACTTGCACATTTTACACATTGCCTTTGACGTCGGTCTGGATACCTTTGTTTGAAAGGCACCAAGTCTTTTCGTAGGGGGTTCTGTTGACTGTCGCGACGCGTTTAGTTTTTGCACTTTCGAAGTGGCAAGCCCTGTAAAACCAGACACTGTTTCAAGTGTCTGACACCGATTAGACAGGAATTTATCCATATCCTCCCACTTGGATATGTCCATTTTATGATCTATACTTTGCTCCCATAGAGCCAACGTGCTCTCTGGTAGCTTGGTTGAGCAGAGATACGTCAGGATTGCATCCCAATTGGAAGTGTCAATTTTGTGGCATTTGAGGGACGAAATACAATTATTTATATCATTTTGCAGCTTTTTTATTGAACTGCCACACTCACTTTCTACCTTTTTTAAGTTAAATAAAATTTGTAGTTGTGTGTTAACTAAGATACGTTTGTTTTCGTATCTTTCACACAAGTTTTTCCAGGCCATCTCGAAACCTTCATTTGTGAGAGGGCATTTTTTAACGATATCTTTTGCTTCGCCCTGCGTTTTGTTGTTGAGATGGAATAACTTTTCCACCCCTTTCAAACTAGAATTGTTTATATATATTGCCGTGAAAAGGTCGCGAAAAGTTGGCCAAGACAGATAATCCCCTTTAAAAACTTCCGTATCGCAAGCAGGGAGGCGAATTTTATGCCCATGAGGTTCTTGCTCAGGGTTGACGTTCTTTTCATCCTTCTTATGTTTTTCTGCCTCAGCAGATATAGACGCTGAACATCGCACGTAGATTGCGTATGCTGCCTTTTGCTTCTTTCTGATCGCCATAACGTCATCCGCTGACACCTCATCAGATCCCAATAGCGAATCAAACGCAGACTTTACCTTCTTCCACAAGAGCCGCAACTCTTCCTGCTGTATTGCAAGGGTGTGTTTGCTATGGTCGCTCTCCGGAATAAGGCTGTAATCTTTATCAAACTCTGCGATTGATTCTGCTAAACGGATGTAGGTTTCCATTGTTTTATTTACGTTTATTAACGAGAAAATTTCCGATTAGAAAAATAGAACTCTTCTGAGTTAATATGCCTGCCCAGCCCTAAATAAAAACTATTGAACTTCGAGTTTATTATTTACTTTGTTTATTGCAGACTTTTTGTCTTGGTAGCGACAACGAAAAGGGTTTATTTTTTGGACTTTTTGTCACAGCAGCGACAACAGAAAAAGGGTTTAATTTACAGACTTTTTGTCTCAGCGGCAACAACAAAAAAGGGGACCACTCGCCACCTCCACAAATAATGGGTGTATTTTGGTGAAAGTGAAAAAATGCGTGCAATATACGCAACTAAGCGCAAGAAAAAAGTGTAAAAAGTGTTTAAAAAGTGAAGTGAGCACCGGATTAATTAAATTAGATTGAACTTGATTTCGTGTTTGTGATGTGCAAATAAACAACAACAAAAACCTATTTAGTATGGTGCGGAAAATGAGGTTAGGTTACCCTCTTCCTTGTGTTGTGTCTGGAAAACCTTACCACTGGTGGGGGGATAGACCAGATAATCACAAGGACTGAAATAAATTAACAAATCAAGTGGTTTAACTTTTAAAATGGAAAAATGGTGCCCACTAAGTAATTTCACTTTTTACACTTCTTTTCGATTTCAGTATTTCGCGCACAACACAGGTGTTTTCTTTATTTTTCTTCAATAACACTTAAAAAAAAAAATGGCAAGAAATATAACACTTACTTCTCTTTGTGCTGTGCCTTCGGTATTTGTATAATATAATCCCACTTTTCTCGCTGTTGTGTTTGGCTGCTACGGCAATCCTTTGACAAATTGTTTAGTATGTAACTCCCAAACTTCTTTGGTGGGTCTACTGGAATGTGCTTTGGCAAATCCTTTAATGAGTTTTTGGGGCAATTCGCAAGTTTTGTAGTAGGCAAAATCCTTCGGCAAAAGTTTTTGAGGTTGATAAATTGTGCTGTGTTGTGGACTGTATAACAAAGAGGCGCTTTTAGTTCCTGGTGAGGAGGACCAATGTTCGGCCTGAGTGCGTCTGGAACCGGCAGTGGGTAGGCGCACACGGGTCGATCTCGGGTTGATAGTGCTCTCGAAAGAAAGTAAAAGAACAAAACGCAAAGAGGATTTCCTCGTTATAATAGTGTTTTAATTAGAGTGTAGGAAAATATATACAAGGATACAATATTACCTTTGAGTGTAAAACTGATGACGGTGATACTCGGCGATGTGTGCTGGTTGGCGGTCGATCGAAAAAGAGGCCGGTTATCCCGTTGAGGACAACCGCTAAGCCACGAAAAAGTCCTCTGGTATTAAGGAGGGGAAAAAAGCCACACACACAACAACCCCCACATATACGTGCATGGGTGCTGACAACCTGCACACACACGTGCATGTGTATGAAACGCATGCATGTGCATGCATGCACACAAATGCGGCGTGAGTGTGGGTGGCTGGAAATATTATTAAAACGTTAGGGAGGGGCGCCGTCAATCAGGTAAAAGTTAGGCATTTGGCCTAAACATGCCGCCCCCCTTGCGGTACGCAACATCACAGTCCGCCAAGGATCACCGACCGTGAAGAAGAGAAGAAAAAAAGTAAAATCTTATAACTAATTATATCTAACTTAACATAAACGCCGGTCAGTCCGCCGGCTTGGCGGCACGCAAGATGGTTTGCGCAATGGGTGAGCTTGGTTGCTGATGCCTCTGTCATTCGGCACTTTTCCCGTTATGATTCAAGGTCTAAGCCAGGCTTGCCTAGAGCTAGGGATAGCGAAAAGAAGTAAGAAGATATACGTGTTCATATTTCTTGCCGTTTATTACAAATTCATTGGAAATTCTATGCTTGTGAATTTTGTATGAAGAAAATTTAATAAAAAAATAGCTCATTGTAATGATACAAGCTTTTAAAACGCACACCTCCATTGTGAATTCATACAAGTGGCGAATTTTCGATAAAACGTTCACAATAGTGAACAGCGAGTGAGTATTAATATGTAGTCTGATTTTCTGTATACAACTTTAAAGGAAAAGCTGATTTGAAACAAATGTGAAATTCATGGCACTTCAATTCAATAACGGCGAACACAAAAAAAAGAAACCTTTCCTCCATTCTCTGACCATTCGCGACAGCCGTTCTCCCTGTCAGCTATGATTTGACACGTAGGTATGGCAATGGAGGGATAGAAAGATTTTTCACTTGTACGAAATCACAATGCACACCTCTTGCGACTGTGTACAGCAGAAATTCAATAAAAATAAAAAAGTGTAAAAATTCATGGATTTCGGTTGTTTCCGAACATTTTCATGTTAGGCCTTGGTTGTGCCCGAGAGTACCCAACCGAAGATGGTACTCTGAGCCAACAAAGGGCCAAACGTGGTGGGCAGAATCCCTGGTAGCATTATTTCGGCATATACGTCTGTCCCTAGTACGAGGCGGATCGGGGCGGATGAATAAAACTGTGGATCCGCCAGACGGAGATGTGCGTACGGGGATGCGATGGCGCTGTCGACGCTGGTCGTGGGGGCCATTCGCCGAAAATTGGCCACGACCGCCGCATGGGTTGCAATTCGTTTATTTTGGCCGTGTGTTCCTCGTATGCGTAGTAGGCATCCTGCTTGCCCGCCAATGTTGCTGGCAGGGAGTTGGAGCTCCTGGGCGAGCTCATATGCTATCACGGTGGTGGGGGAGCATCCGTCAATTAAGGCCCGGACGAGGTGTAGCCGCCCCCCAGCTTCTATCTTCACGACCGCGGTGGGTGTGATCGCTACTGTTGGTATCATGGTGGCGGTGGCCGCTGGATGCTGGGCTACGAGCCCTGACCGGAAAGTGGACACGGTGGTGAGCTGCAGCGTGTTGCCTCCGTGGCTGCGATCTTGTGGCTGATGTCGTTGGTGCAGGCGAAGAGGCCGTGTCTCCGCTCTGCGGTCGCGCGAATGTCGTCTCCGTTGGGGGTTCCTGGGTTGCCGGCGAAGAGACCGGGTCTCCGCTCGGCCGTTATATGTACGGCGCTGGGCTGTCGCTGTCCCTTGTTGGAGCCGCTTCCTCTCGTGCTGCAGAAGTGGTCGAAACGATTTGGCGGTAGGCGTTATGGTCGGGCGAAGAGACCGCGTCTCCGCTCCGGTTCGGCTGGCATCTCGGTTTCGGGGTGGACGAAGAGGTCCAGTTTCCGTTCCAGCGTCCGACGCATATAACGAGATTGAGTCGTCTATCCGCTCTCGGGGTGAATCTAGCTCCTCTTCCACTTGGACGCTCCATGGCTTGGAGCGGGCTTCTTGTAATAGCTGCTCCTCTTCGTCGATCGAGGCGATGTGCAGCATCGTGTGGTGCTTCTCGCCGCACCGTTTGCATCGCCCTTGGCTTGGGCATGCGTTAGAGCGGTGATCAGGCGCCAAACAATTTCCGCAGTAGCATTCGCGAATGGTTACGTAGAGGCGCTCTTCTGGCCTTTTCGCCCTGAATGCTGGGCACAAGCGGATAGGGTGTCGCTCAAGACACACTCGGCATTCCGACGAATAACGCGCTGCGTTCGTGGCAGCATTTCGTTTTAAAGCGGCAAAACGACCCATTTTCCTGAAAGGAGTGAAATAGGTTTCAATGGGTCGGGTCATTGTCGAAGTGCAGGGGCGAGTGGTCCCTAATTATATGGTTGAGATTTGGGAAATTTTAGTAGCGCGTGCGTAGGGGGCAACCATCTGTAGCAGTATAAATATTCGTATTTGGCGCACATCATGTGCATAGCCTCTTTCAACGCACGTTATGTGCCTGGGTCTTTAGTGCCTTATTTCGTTTATTTTGTGTCACCCGCTAGCGTTTTAGTTAGCCACGGGCACACTAGTGCTGCAGAAGAATGAGCATTTACGATTTTTCAGTTCGCACATTCTGGTACCGAACCGGGTAGAAAGTGTGTAGCGTGGGTTCTTTTGAGTCGCTGTTATTTGTGTTGTTGATGCTAAAAATCAACAACTTCCCTGCCCGCCACAAAAAAATATGTTTGGACAGCAAATTGTATGCTATGTAAAGAAAAAAATAAAAAAATAAAAATCTTCGTTTTGGACGAAGAGAAGAATTTGCAGAATGAATAATTTTTGTTTTGTATTGCCCTTCACTTATCTCTTCAACTTTTCCCCAAGTACGCTTGTAGTCATGTTTTATTGATGGCCTTTATCAAACGGCACGGTTCCCGAAGGGTATTTGGCTCCGTTACCGGTTCCTCAGACTCGGGTTTTTGGGTACCCGTTTGCATCTTTTTATGCATCCCTAATATAATGCACATTTAAACTCGGCATGTATATGTGCATACGTTGGTATAAGTATATGGACCGTCAGTGCACGGACTTTACCGCATTGGTAGTTTGACCAACCTTTTTGACCCATTTTTCATTTTCAACTACGTCTACGTCTTCTGCTACCAAAATTTAGATTCTACTAATATTTCAGTATTTTCGCACTGAAAACGTATACGGCGATCATTTTTAAAGTGTCTAATTGCCAAGCCCACCCAACTAACATTAGGAGGGGATAATGATTAAAATCAGTCAATTCTCTTAAAATTTGTGAGCAACTTTAAACAAGAAAGAAGATAATATAGCAAATATTTTCTGCGCTATTTTTCTAAGTTTTTTTTTTTTTTTTTTCGTGAATAATTTAAACGAAAATAAAAGTTTTACGTAAACGATAACATGCCGAAATCGGTTATTTGGTGGCAGTATTTTGGGTACTTGGGAATATTGTTGTGGTAGGTAGACGTTTTGGGATGTGATTTATTTTGTGATTTGTTTGTTTTACGATAAATTGGGAATTTTTTGGTACCAATATAAACCGTAGTTATCGTTTTCACGAAACTTCTACTACCATTTTCCGTGCCCCAACATTTTGACTTTACAAAAGTCCATGCACTGGTAGATATTTACCAGCAGCAAAGACAAAAAAAATTGTGCACATTCATACACACCCGTGTATAGAATGTAAATTCCTCTGAATTGAAGCAAACGGGACTAATCGAGAGATTTATTCCGTTGCTTCATTCTTTAATTTTTTACGCTTGGTGGAGTAGGTTGGCTAAAACATGGTAAGTAGAGTGCAATATTTTCTTTTCATTAATCAATCAATTTTTCTTCTTTTTTTTTCTTTTTAGATGTAAATTTGGTTCGATTTCTAATTTTTGCTTTAATATCGAACTCATTACAAATTCTGTCGAAACAATGGGACACTTTGGATTGCCTTGCCGCGTTAAGTCCACACATAAATGCATATCATTTGGACATGTTACAATAATATATGATTCTGGCGCTTGTGCATGTGTTTCAGCAATGGCTTGTGCATTACGGCGTTTTGGTTCTACTTTACCATCAGATGATTCAATCATACGTACAATTTCAGAACGTGCTGGAAAAACATCAGGTGTTACAAAGAAATGTTTGCCAGCAAAAAGCGTATTTCGTATTGTCGAACGTAATACAGTATCCAAGTGAAATTTGAGATTTTCATCGACAGGTATGTATTGTATTTTATAAGTATCAGGCGGCAGGAACCGGCCTGCTTTGGCACTCTCCACTAACCAATTCGATTTGAGTACATAATCTACATGACAAACAGCTTGTATGAGTTTGCATGTGCGACTTTCGCGTGTCATAACCAAAAAAGTTGCATCCTCTGGATTGTCGACAACGATACCACCAAGAGTGACGACAGCTTTTTTCAACGATTCTGGATCGGCCACTTGTGAAAATATCACCTTTGGTGGTTTATCATTGTGTGGGTATTCAACACAGACTATTGTCTCTGGTATTTCCTCCTGATAGGGTGAGATCTTTTGACGTTTCGACTTTTGTTCAAAATATGGATCAGCTAAAGAACGTTTGACACGTTCATGCGCTTCTTGTGTAAGATTTATTGGTGCTTTCCAAGCGGCCATCAAATGTGGTACCAACGGATAATCGATCCTAAATGGTGCAGCTAACGAATATTGCTGATACTTCTGATTTTCATATTGCGACATTCCACTCAGATTACCAATGCAAATATCTGCCAACCAAACTGCATTTACAATCGGTATATTCCACTCTTTGGCAGCGGTGTATTTATCACCTTCGGGTTTTTTACAAATCAAAACTGTATTATGCTTCGATAAGTATGATGTGTATATGGCACCACATTCTTCTACCATTTGCTGTATGCGAAAGCTTTCTTCACCTTCAAATCCATGTGTTGAAATTATGTGTTTATCTAGAGGCTTCTGATATCCAAATTGACTGGGAAACGGTAGATGAAGTGCTTGCCATGGCGGCAGTAATTGTTTCTTAAAGCAAATATCACTCAACCAATATGCTGTTATGCAACGTTTGGAGTCGCGCAATGCTTGCATCACCACCCCATGACGTTGCGTACGACAGAGCACATGGGTAACGCGTTGACAATAAACGCGTTCAATATCACCACCAAATTGCCGTATCGTCTCCATCCAAATTGGCAATTCATTTGCATCGGTTTCATCATACTCCACAATATAAATGTACAGCCAACAAGGAAAAGGTCAGGTGGTAATTTTAAATTCGGATTGTGTCCGTAGAATTGCGGACGCGGTGGCAGCGGCATATTGGGGCGGCCTTGTATGAATCCAGCCTGTGTCATGACACCTTGAGGCGATTGTGTAGATTGAGGCTGGGGAACTTGTGCCACCGCAATTTGCCGCCGATCAGAGAGTTTATTTTATAGTAATTACATGGGTGAGATAGGATAACAAGTCTGCGTCATTACAGAACATTCGTCGCAAAACTTGGATATACCTGTTTATATATGTATATGTATGTATGTGATGGGATTTTACTTGTGCGTTAATCTAGCAATTTTAATGTTAATCGCACTGACTGTTTTATTTTAATTTTATATTCAAAATAATATTATTCGGTTAAATTAATTTCATAATGAATTCAGTAATTAAGGATATATTAAAGATATAGTATATGTCTGTATTTATACATATTTGACCCCTCCTTCAAATTTCTCAATTGCTCGCTAAATAAGTTTTTATGCATCTGAAGATGTGTGTATCATTCGTTATGCCAATTATAAGCACTTAGTTCTTTTTAATAAATTTTGTTGCTATACATTGCAATATTTATGATAAATGGAACGACATGCTGCCTTCATTCGCGGCAACTTTGAGCTTTTCTCGAATCACTTCCTGACTTGAATAATCAGGCAATTTTAAATAATTTACACATGTCATCACTGATGGTAAATATTCGTTTGGATTTTGATTACCATCAAGTGTTTTGCGCACAATTGTTAGCTGTGGTGTTAAAGACTTAAAACCTCCAGTCGGTAGTCGGGGTGAGCCGGTCACAAATTGTAAAAAAAGACGCTGCTCGTCACGATTATATGAAGAGAGGATATCATATAGATATTGTATCGCCTGGGAATCTTGGGTAAACCCATGGTCAGTACGGCAACAGTCTTGAAGCATTTTAACGTCCCATCGTTGGTAGTTGCAAGCACCAGAACCACAAAAAACATTTTCCAACTCTTCAGGATAAAACATACGCAGACGTTGTGTCGGGAAAACCGAGTCAAATCCTTCTCGTAGCGCCTCAAATTGTTTCTGCACACCTTCAACAAGGAACCAATACGTCACCAATGAGATGTACTGATGTAGATTGTGAATTGTTACTGGCGTATCACGACCACCACGGCATAGTTCTATATTTGCATAGCCTGGTAAAATGAAATCCAATCCAAGATCAGCTATGGGGCATCCATCCAAATCCAGCGATTCAATCTTTTCAGTCTTTTCCATTGCATCAAGTTTCGATTCGTTTAATATTTGATCGCGTTCAAGTACCACGTCCTGTAATCTTACCAATGTACTTTGCACTTCGGGTGCGACACGTGCCAAATCGGCTAAACCAACTGAATATTCTTCGTTCAATAGCCAGCGGTAGAACGGTATTGAGAATGGTAGATCCAACATTCGACTATCCATAACAGACTTAGCCATAAATTTTCCAAGGAATTTGAATTTTGCTTTGGCTTTTGATACTTGCGGCAATTTGGATGACTTGCCCAATGGCATGGGAAAGAGTCCGTGTGGAGTATTTACATATGCCATGGATGTGCTGGTCGTTATTGTCGCCACAGATGATACAATATCGCTAATTTCAGGTGGTGATCTATCACCTCTTTCGCGTGGCAGCTGTTGTGATAGTTGGGACTGATTTTGCTGGGTCTCGTGTTCAATTATCATGTTTAAAGCACTATCATTAGGAGATGAAGTGATACCCACTTGATCCATATTTAATTGGCGCTGCTGATATTGCAGCTGTTGCTGATGATTGTGATGCAATATCATACCAGACTGTGGGGCATTACCAGCGACTACAACTTGATGTTGTATTATTTGCTGGGGATGCTGTTGTTGTTGAAGCGACTGTTCTGGTACTGGGGTGCCACCTGCTGCTACGACCATCGTCTGTTGCTGTTGTTGTATTTGTATTGCCCCACCATTGCTGTTACCCAAGCGACTATTCAACATGTTGGCCAGTGCAGTTTTTGTTTTCATATTCATTTGCTGTTGTTGAGTTTGTTGCAATACGCCCTGTTGTTGTGGATTATTGATTTGCTGCTGTGGCAGCTGTTGCTGCTGTTGTGGTGATTGCTGTTGTTGTGGTTGTAGAGTTTGTTGTATTATGCATACTTGACCGCCAGACATGGTCATTTGTTGCGGCTGGCCGAATTGTATTGTGGACTGCGGATATTTTATCAGCACGTCGATTATCTTTAATCTGTGGCTGTATGCGTTTAAATTCTTTTGGATTTGTGGCAGATATCGAATCTGCGTTAGGTTAATTGCTTGGCCTCGTTCCTTTGGCTGAGTGCATCTGCGTTCTGTGGCAGACCCTGAGTCTGCGTTAGGGTTCTGGTGTCCTCGCTCGGGGTGAGTGAGTGAAATGGGGTTTGGTTGTGAAAATTAAAAATAAGTGTTTTGTGGCAGATGGGGATCTGCATTAGGGTGGTTGATTGGCCTCGGTGGGCGAGCGCTGGGTTTTGAAATTTTGAAAATTTTAAAAGGATTATGGGCCGAGTGCCTTTGCTTTCTGTGGCAGACCGAGGGTCTGCGTAAAGGCTTTTCTGGTATACTCGTTCTGGAATAACGAGTGAGTGGGATGGTTTTTTTTGAAAATGAAAAAATAGAATTTTTTTTTTTTTTTTTGAACGGAGGGATGTGGAGGAACGGGGGGGATTGTTAAGCGAAGCTTTTGGTCCTCGCACAATCTATCTCCGTGGGAAGAAGGATCAGTTTGACCAAAGGTCGTCTGACTTGACCCTTCTCGGTTATGAGGTCGACTACACGTACTCGGTTATCTTCGCCGGGGTGTACGTTGACGACTCTGCCTAACCTCCATTCGTTGGGAGATAAGTTGTCCTCTTTGATGACAACTAGATCTCCCACGTGTATATTTTGTTTTGACTGTTTCCACTTCACTCGTTTTTGAAGTTCGGAAAGGTATTCCACCTTCCATCGTTTGCAGAAAGTGTGATGGAGGGCTTTGAGTTTCTGCCATCGATTGATCATCGAGGCAGTGCTCTCACTGGCATCCGGTTCTGGTGGAGCCAGCAGGTGGCTGCCGGTTAGGAAATGTCCTGGGGTTAGTGGTTCCAGATCCGTTGGGTCATTCGACCCCGGACTGAGAGGGCGCGAGTTGAGGCACGCCTCAATCCGGCACAAAAGTGTTTGGAACTCCTCCATAGTATATTTGTGGGGAGAAGCGATCTTTTTGAAGTGGCTTTTGAAGCTCTTCACTCCCGCTTCCCACAAGCCGCCCATATGTGGAGCACCAGCGGGAATAAAATGCCAAGTTAATGCTTGATGGCTATACTTGGAGACTGTTTTGTCTCGGCTTTCTGCCAGGAAGGCTTTGAATTCCGATCGTAGAGATCTGGAAGCTCCGACAAAGTTCGTACCATTGTCGGAGTAGATGTTCTTCGGACATCCTCTTCTCGCGATAAAACGCGAAAAGGCCGCGAGGAAGCCTGGGGTACTAAGGTCACTAGTGGCTTCTAAGTGGATGGCCTTAGTGGAAAAACAGACGAAAAGGCATACGTAGCCTTTTGACAGTCGACATCCCCTACCGCGGTAGCTTTTGATGTCGAAAGGCCCTGCAAAGTCTACCCCGGTATTGGTGAACGCGCGGGTAAAAGTAGTCCGCTCGCAGGGAAGGGTCCCCATAAGTTGGGACTGTGCCTGCTTTCGGTGAATAATGCAGGTTTTGCAATTGTGGATGATGGCTCTGATCATGGTCTTGGCATTCGGTATCCAGTATTGGGTTCGGATGAGACGGAGCATGAGCTGGTTCTCGCCATGAAGGGAGTCATGATGAGCCATCAAAACGGTAAGGCGAGACAGCCTACAATTGTAAGGCAAGATGATCGGATGACGCTCATTGTATGACATGTCCTTTGAAGCCCCTAGACGCCCCCCTGTTCTAATAATAGCATCTTTGTCGATATATGGGTTGAGTGACAATATTTCACTCTTTCGATCGATAGGTTCCCTATTTTTCAATTTTAAATATTCTGTCCCGTAAAATTGTTTCTGGCAGACTCGTATTAATGCTTGAGTCGTTGCCTTAATCTCATCGGCTGAGATTATACACGACCTTTCGTGGAACATTGCTTTAGTTTTTGGGTGAGTTCGTTTATAAAATCTCCTAACATAGGATAGAACCTTCAAAGCCCTGGGTAAATTTGAAAAACGGTCGAGAATATCTACATGATCTACCCTTGTCGTGGCATATGTTTGTGCCCTCTTCTCCTCAACGGACGTTTTGTATTCGGTCTCTTGTGCTGGCCAGTGGGAATTGTCTTCTTGCAGCCAAGAAGGTCCCTGCCACCACAACGAATTGTTTATCAACTCTGATGCAAGTAGTCCTCTGCTTCCTAGATCCGCTGGATTAGATTCCGAGTCCACGTGAAGCCAGTCCTTGCTACCGACCATATCGATGATCTTTGTGATTCGGTGTGCGACGAAGGTTGACCAGGAACAGGGCGGCTTTCTTATCCAAGCGAGTACGATGGTTGAATCCGTCCAGAGGTGAACTTTTGCTGGCCCCAAATGAATGTTTCGGAATATTGATTCCATGATTTCTGCGAGCAGCACGGCGCCGCAAAGTTCTAAACGTGGTAGTGAGATGGTTTTCACTGGGGCTACTCGGGTTTTGGCTAGCAAGAGATTTGTGAAAATTGTATCGTCCCTTTTTACGCGCATGTATATAGCTGCTGCATATGCCTTTTCCGATGCATCGCAAAAACCATGTATTTCGATGTCGTCCTCGGGCGTAAAATTTACCCATCGCGGTATCCTAATGTTATCTATTTCGTTATAGTGTTGGGTGAAATTTTCCCACCGTTCTAAGGTAGTTGGGGAGACAGGTTCGTCCCACCCGGTGCCCTCTAACCAGATATGCTGCATTAGTATTTTTGCCACTATGACCACTGGTGCAAGCCAGCCTAAAGGGTCGAAAAGTTTGGCTATAGCGGATAGGATTACGCGTTTGGTGATGTTCTCGCCACTCTCTAAAGCTCCTGCGGTGAAGTAAAACATGTTTGAATGCGCGTTCCATCGTATTCCGAGTGCCTTCACCGAGCTAGCCTCTTCAAACGCTAGGAAGTCCTCGCTGAGCAGATCCATTTTGGGGATGTCCTGAAGGATTTCCTCACAATTTGATGTCCACTTGCGCAATGGAAAGCCAGCTGAGTGCTTCGCGAATCTCGTTTCTTGCTCTGATTGTTGACGCTATTGTATGTCCTCCAGATAAAACGTCGTCGACATACATACTTTCTCGTAATATACCCGATGCTATTGGGTGCGTATTTTCTACATCATCAGCCAATTGTAGAAGTGACCGTATCGCGAGGTAGGGGGCGCAGTTTACACCAAATGTGACAGTCTTTAGTTCGTAAAGACTGATGGGTTCGTTGGGGGATGTTCGATGGACAATTCTTTGAAATTTGGCGTGATTATCGGTCACCCAAATCTGCCTATACATCTTTTCTATGTCGCTATTAAAGACAAAACGGTAAAGTCTCCAACGTAGAATTAAAATAGGCAAGTCTGCTTGGAGTACTGGACCTGGGTGGAGTATGTCGTTTAGAATAATGCCATTTGCCGTCGGACTTGACGCGTTGAAGACGACGCGCACCTTGGTAGTGGTACTTTCCGCCTTTACAACGGCGTGGTGGGGCAGGAAATAATTATCCGAATCGTCGGATGGTATATTATTCTTAATTTTTCTCATATGTCCAAGTGTTTCGTATTCTGACAACACCCGAACATACTCTTTTCCTAAATCTTGGTTTTTCAGTAATCGCCCCTCATTTCTGAAGAATTGTGAACATGCGCGCTTTAGGGACGGTCCTAATTTAATATTCTCATGGTAATCCTGCCTGAATGGTAGCGAGACTGTATATCTTCCACTTTCATCACATTTTGTTGTGTCCTTGAATAATTGTTCACAGTACCTTTCTTCTTCATTAAGCATTTTATTTTTGGGAACATTTTCTATCTCCCAGAAAGCTTTTAATTGGTTGTCCAATGCAACCTCGTTATAAAATGACATGATGCTCTTCGTTGGACTCGATGCGTCGATGCGACCGGTTAGTATCCAACCGAACACTGTCTCTTGGGCCAAAAGTGTATTTAGTACATTCTTTTTCAGACCGCTCAGTATAATTTGGGGATATATGTCTCCTCCAAGTATGAGGTCTACGTCTTCGTTGATGTAGAACCTCTTGTCTGCCAACACCAAGTCTGGGAATGCCTGCATAGTCATGGCGTTGATATGGCAGGATGGAAGATTCCCAGTGAGTTTGCCTAGGACTAGAACGGGTGTAGTCAGGCTGAAGCAGGCATCCACTGGTGAACGTAATTCAATTTTGGATGCCTCTTTCACCTGAGCTGACACCGCATTTGTGATGCCTGAAACTTGGGCATGCATTTTCCTCGCTGGCAAATTGATTCTGCGTTTCAGTCTTTCAGTTATAAAGGAACATTCAGACCCTGAATCAATTAATGCCCGCGCGGAGAAGTCGGTACCATTATGGTGAATGTGTACGCGAGCAGTTCCTAATAGCACACCTGTGCTGGAATTCGTATGACAGGATGTTACATTTTTGTTCCCGTTTGAACCTGGTTTTTCTGATTCCTGTCTCGCTAATGCCTGTCTAGAAGTAGAGGGCCTATTATCGTAGGGGTGTTGGGGCGGGTTGTAGGTGGTGTTTTTCTGTAGGGTATCCGCATGCAGGAGCGTATGGTGACGAGAGTGGCACGTATTGCAGTTGTAGGAACTGGTGCATCTGGTCACTGTGTGTCCTGGGGATAGACAATTCAGACAACCACTTGTAGATTTTATGAATTTAATCCTTTCTGGAGGGGTTAACTCGCAAAAGCGTGAACAGTTTCGTAATCTGTGCTCTGCGGACTTGCACATTTTACACATTGCCTTTGACGTCGGTCTGGATACCTTTGTTTGAAAGGCACCAAGTCTTTTCGTAGGGGGTTCTGTTGACTGTCGCGACGCGTTTAGTTTTTGCACTTTCGAAGTGGCATGCCCTGTAAAACCAGACACTGTTTCAAGTGTCTGAAACCGATTAGACAGGAATTTATCCATATCCTCCCACTTGGATATGTCCATTTTATGATCTATACTTTGCTCCCATAGAGCCAACGTGCTCTCTGGTAGCTTGGTTGAGCAGAGATACGTCAGGATTGCATCCCAATTGGAAGTGTCAATTTTGTGGCATTTGAGGGACGAAATACAATTATTTATATCATTTTGCAGCTTTTTTATTGAACTGCCACACTCACTTTCTACCTTTTTTAAGTTAAATAAAATTTGTAGTTGTGTGTTAACTAAGATACGTTTGTTTTCGTATCTTTCACACAAGTTTTTCCAGGCCATCTCGAAACCTTCATTTGTGAGAGGGCATTTTTTAACGATATCTTTTGCTTCGCCCTGCGTTTTGTTGTTGAGATGGAATAACTTTTCCACCCCTTTCAAACTAGAATTGTTTATATATATTGCCGTGAAAAGGTCGCGAAAAGTTGGCCAAGACAGATAATCCCCTTTAAAAACTTCCGTATCGCAAGCAGGGAGGCGAATTTTATGCCCATGAGGTTCTTGCTCAGGGTTGACGTTCTTTTCATCCTTCTTATGTTTTTCTGCCTCAGCAGATATAGACGCTGAACATCGCACGTAGATTGCGTATGCTGCCTTTTGCTTCTTTCTGATCGCCATAACGTCATCCGCTGACACCTCATCAGATCCCAATAGCGAATCAAACGCAGACTTTACCTTCTTCCACAAGAGCCGCAACTCTTCCTGCTGTATTGCAAGGGTGTGTTTGCTATGGTCGCTCTCCGGAATAAGGCTGTAATCTTTATCAAACTCTGCGATTGATTCTGCTAAACGGATGTAAGTTTCCATTGTTTTATTTACGTTTATTAACGAGAAAATTTCCGATTAGAAAAATAGAACTCTTCTGAGTTAATATGCCTGCCCAGCCCTAAATAAAAACTATTGAACTTCGAGTTTATTATTTACTTTGTTTATTGCAGACTTTTTGTCTTGGTAGCGACAACGAAAAGGGTTTATTTTTTGGAGTTTTTGTCACAGCAGCGACAACAGAAAAAGGGTTTAATTTACAGACTTTTTGTCTCAGCGGCAACAACAAAAAAGGGGACCACTCGCCACCTCCACAAATAATGGGTGTATTTTGGTGAAAGTGAAAAAATGCGTGCAATATACGCAACTAAGCGCAAGAAAAAAGTGTAAAAAGTGTTTAAAAAGTGAAGTGAGCACCGGATTAATTAAATTAGATTGAACTTGATTTCGTGTTTGTGATGTGCAAATAAACAACAACAAAAACCTATTTAGTATGGTGCGGAAAATGAGGTTAGGTTACCCTCTTCCTTGTGTTGTGTCTGGAAAACCTTACCACTGGTGGGGGGATAGACCAGATAATCACAAGGACTGAAATAAATTAACAAATCAAGTGGTTTAACTTTTAAAATGGAAAAATGGTGCCCACTAAGTAATTTCACTTTTTACACTTCTTTTCGATTTCAATATTTCGCGCACAACACAGGTGTTTTCTTTATTTTTCTTCAATAACACTTAAAAAAAAAAATGGCAAGAAATATAACACTTACTTCTCTTTGTGCTGTGCCTTCGGTATTTGTATAATATAATCCCACTTTTCTCGCTGTTGTGTTTGGCTGCTACGGCAATCCTTTGACAAATTGTTTAGTATGTAACTCCCAAACTTCTTTGGTGGGTCTACTGGAATGTGCTTTGGCAAATCCTTTAATGAGTTTTTGGGGCAATTCGCAAGTTTTGTAGTAGGCAAAATCCTTCGGCAAAAGTTTTTGAGGTTGATAAATTGTGCTGTGTTGTGGACTGTATAACAAAGAGGCGCTTTTAGTTCCTGGTCAGGAGGACCAATGTTCGGCCTGAGTGCGTCTGGAACCGGCAGTGGGTAGGCGCACACGGGTCGATCTCGGGTTGATAGTGCTCTCGAAAGAAAGTAAAAGAACAAAACGCAAAGAGGATTTCCTCGTTATAATAGTGTTTTAATTAGAGTGTAGGAAAATATATACAAGGATACAATATTACCTTTGAGTGTAAAACTGATGACGGTGATACTCGGCGATGTGTGCTGGTTGGCGGTCGATCGAAAAAGAGGCCGGTTATCCCGTTGAGGACAACCGCTAAGCCACGAAAAAGTCCTCTGGTATTAAGGAGGGGAAAAAAGCCACACACACAACAACCCCCACATATACGTGCATGGGTGCTGACAACCTGCACACACACGTGCATGTGTATGAAACGCATGCATGTGCATGCATGCACACAAATGCGGCGTGAGTGTGGGTGGCTGGAAATATTATTAAAACGTTAGGGAGGAGCGCCGTCAATCAGGTAAAAGTTAGGCATTTGGCCTAAACAACTGCAAAACAACCAGATGTGAAATAAGATGCCATTTTATTCACTGGCTACATACACATAATATCGGTTGGGGAACAACAACCAACACCTAACCAAAAGAGTCGTCAACAACAACGACCATGTGCCCGCACAACTTTTTCAAAGTGCATCGTTTATAGTCACCAAAAACATCTACGTAACGCCACCACAACACTCTCGATAGCACCAACACCAAATTGTCAAAACTGGCAAGATTTTAGGCGGCAGCAGCATCCAGGAACAAGAAAAACGATGCCAGGGGTTTCAAATATTTTTTTTTATATTACGATTATTTTACATTTATAGTTGTTTTTTTTTTTTTTTTTTGAATGCCTGTAGTGTTAGTTCATACATAGTCCATACAAAGTCTCATAGAAAAGAGGGGGCAAAAGGCGAAAGTTAGCTTCTTTAGAAACATTTTTCTTTGTTGTTTGCATTAAAAATTTTCCGAAGGTTAAGTTGAACTGGCCGGTCCTTGTGAACCTGACATAGGCTGAATGAGTCCGTCGTGTTACCACTTGCCGCTTGTAGGTCTGACAGCTGCATCACTCCTGATAGTTGGAGTCTTAGGCTGGCATGCGCATGACACGAGCACAGAACGTGCTCGATCGTTTCCTGCTCCAATTCGCACTTCCTACATCTGCTATCACTCACCAAACCTTACTTAAAGGCATGTCTACAGTCCTCTCTTTTTAATGATAGAAGCAACTTTGTTATTCTAAGGTTGTAAAACCCACATCTTCGACACTTTACAGCCCCGGTCTTTAACCCACGCCTTTCCCGCTTGGTCGATCATGTGCACCTCTCGCCTTCGCTTAATATCGCCCAGTCATATTGGGACGTCTACGGAGCAAACTTCAAGGGATGCGCCCTTTTTAGCTAGTTCATCTGCTTTTTCATTCCCATCTATTATCATATGCCCTGGAACCCCCATATAGATGTATGCTTCTCCCTGTCCCGATTCTCTCCAGAGACTGCTTACACTCTAACACGCATTCAGATGCTGTGCTATGCGAGATTATTGCCTTAATTGCTGTTTGACTGTCAATATAAAAGATTACACTTTTGCAGCTCAAGCTATAAGCTGTGTACACATGTATCGCCTCGTCCGCCATTTGAGCACCCTTGCGCAAGCCGTCCACCTCTGTTGTGGCCTTAAGATCTCCCTCGAAGCACAGACAGGGAATCAGGAAGTCTTTTCGCCTTGTGATTGATGACGCTATACTATTAATGAACTTGCCAAAAATTCAAAAAGAAACAAGTGAGGAATTTCTTAAATTACAAGCAACAGTTACAAACAGTTTATCGGTTCTAGCAACACAAAATATTCCCACTGAAAACTGGGGCCCCATTTTGCTAAATATTTGTGCTGCCACACTACCAGAAAAATCATTAATTTTATGGGAGCAATCTCTCTCATCCCAAAAAAATGCCCAACGTGGCAACAAATGAAAGATTTCCGCACCACCCAGCTCGAAATCGCAGAACGGGTAAATAATAAAGAAACAAAACCGAAAAATATGCAACAAATGCAAAACAAAAGCTTCCTTAAACCCCAAGCCAATAATTATAATTCAAACAATAAGAGTTTCTATACAAACCAGCCGTTCACTTCAGAACAACGAAGATATCCGTCATGCGAACTGTGTATTGGAGGTCATGTAATAAGATCTTGTGAGAAATTTAAAAACTTGAGTAAATGAGAGAAATAATCTGGTTAGAACCAAAAAACTCTGTACAAACTGCTTATCTAGTACTTATTCGCTACAGAATTGTCCGAGCAAATATAGCTGCTCAAATTTCCAAAGGAGACATAATTCGTTGCTCCATAATAACAATTATAATAATAACCAAAATAGCTTTAACGCTAAAAGAACCACAGGACTAGCTGCAACTGCTACGTCTGAAAATCCCGAAACGGGAAATCCCGAAAATTGCCAAGAACAACCATGTTGTTCAAAATCTGCCAACATTCAAACGCTTCATTCCGATAATGAAAGCAAACCCTTATTACCAACAGCAATTGTTTCTATAGAACACCGAGGATAATTGTTTAAATTAAGAGCCCTTATATATCAAGGATCACAGCGATCCTTCATAACCTTTAAGGTTCAAAGCAGGTTGAGTCAGCCGATCAGACCAGCCAATTTCGAAATTTCAGGTATGGGCGGAAGAGTAGTACAAAACTCAACTAAAATCTGCCTCATTACCCTGGTTTCTCAAAACGCCGATCAAAGAATAAAAGCACACGCTATAGTTCTACCACGACTTACAAATATGCTTACAAGCTATAACATTAGCAGCAAGCACTGGCAAAAGTTTTCGCATCTGAAACTAGCCGACCGTAATTGCCATACACCAGATCAAATCGACATATTATTGGTAAGCGACTTAATCCCCCAAATAATACTAGAAAGTGTTGAGAAAATTTCCAACACCCTTTTGGCCCAAAATACCATTTTCGGATGGATTTTAAGCGGCCAAGTCAAAGAAGAAATCTTCACATTCACAACGCAAGTGGAAGATATTTCGAATGACGATCTTAACTCACAATTGAAAAAATTTTGGGATATGGTAGAACACCCTCCCATACCCGTTCCAACACCTGAAGATAAGTATTGTGAAGCTTTCTATGAATCCACAACTGCAAGATCAGGTAACGGGAGGTACGTCGTTCGACACCAATATCCAGATACACTCGCCTTAGGTCAATCACGAAGCTCAGCACTTCAGCAATTTCTAAGTATAGAAAGAAACTTACTTAAGGAAGGCGATCTAAAAACCTCATATGATAACGTCCTTGAGTAATACCTACAATTAGATCATATGGAAGCAATAAATTCTTATGAAAAAATTGCACACGGTAAATATATATCATTTTATCTCCCACACCATGCAGTTATTAAACCTGAAAAACTTACAGCAAAAGTAAGAGTGGTATTTAAACGATCTAAAAGAACGAACTCAGGCAATTCGCTAAATGATGTTCTATATACGGGACCTACATTGCAACCCGACTTAATGCTACTGATTTTACAGTGGCGTGCGTATAAATACGTATTCAATGGTGACGTCGAAAAAATGTGCAGACAAATCCTTGTACATACAGACGACCAAGATTACCAACGTATAATATTTCGTAATTCACCTAGTAGTCCGATACGAGACTACAAACTGAAAACGGTGACATTTGGCGTAAACTGCGCCCCCTTTCTAGCCATTCGAACATTGCATGAACTAGCAAAAGATACCAAAGCGCAACTACCTCTAGCCGCTCCGGTGCTTAGCTCTCAAACATATGTAGACGATCCTATCTGGAAGTCATAGCCTCTCCCTAGCATGCGAATCATTGCATCAAGTCATCAAAGCTCTTGATTCAGCAGGATTCCCGTTAAAAAAAGATAACTGCAAACCATCCAGAAATACTGGCAAATATTAATAAAGAGCATATATTAGATACAAACTTTTTGAAATTTGAAAAAGAGAGCACCACCAAAACCCTCGGCATACAGTGGAATGCGATATCAGATCAATTCTCATACACGCTTGAGTCAAGATCTGCAATATCAGCAAAAACGAAAAGACAAATTCTGTCATCTGTGGAAAAACTATTCGACCCCGCAGGATGGCTTGCGCCAATTATGATACAAGCGAAAATCCTTATAAAAGAACTATGGCTAGATGGAACAGATTGGGATGAAGTAGTCAAACCACTTCGGTTAATAAAATGGACCCAATTTGCAAATAACTTCCATACTATATCCGAGATACAAATAACTCGGTGGGTGAACTTCTCACCCGATGATCATGTGGAACTCCGCGGCTTCTGCGATCCTTCGGAAAAAGCATACTACGCAGCTATTTACATACGAACGCAACACAATGGCAGAACTACAATCCATTTAATAGTTGCAAAAGGCAAGGTCGCACCCCTTAAAACCGTAAGCCTTCCACGCCTTGAGCTATACGGAGCACTTCTGCTCGCCAAACTAGCCTCAACCGTACAAAGTAGCTTAAAGCTAAGCAATCGAAAATTATATCTGTAGTCAGAAATTGTCTTAGCTTGGTTTGAAAAACCACCGCATACCTGGAAGACATACGTGTCAAACTGCACGGCTCAAATTCTTGACCTAGTTGGGCCAGCAACTTGGTGACATGTAGCCAGTGCTGATAACCCCGCGGATCTTCGCACAAGAGGCTGCAAACCACTGCACCTAACAACCACAACACTTTGGTGGAATGGCCCTCATTGGTTAGTTCTTACCCCCTTTTTATACTCGAAGGGTCTGCTTCGGGCCAATGGTAGACTAACAAACTCCAATATGAGCTACAATGAACGGCATCCTATATTAATTCCGGAAAAATCCGCATTTGCCACACTATTTATTAATTACCTGCACATATTAATGTTACACGCCGAACCTCGGCTAATGCAACAAATGATCCGACAGGAATTGTATATACCCCGATTAAAGCCGTTAATAAAAAGGTGCATTTTTATGCGTAAAGTATGCACATTGCTTTTCTCGCGGCATTTGCACGCTTTGTCGGGCGGCGATGATTTCCCTCAAAAATCATGAGCGACAATGGAAAAACCTTTATCGGTGCAAAAAGAGCCACCGAAAAGGAGTTCATCCAATTCGCTAAGCAACTCTCGCCGGAAATCATTAAAAAGTACGCACCCCAAGGCATTAATTGGCAATTTATTCCCCCCAGTGCACCACACATGGGTGGACTATGGGAATCAGCAGTAAAAAGCTTTGGATTACATTTTAATAAAACAGCTGGCAATAATAAATTTACATTTGAAGAGTTTACAACTCCTTTAATACGAGTGGAAGCCGTTCTAAATTCTCGGCCACTCTCAGCGTTCTCCCAAGACCCCTTCGATTTTACAGCCCTTACTCCTGGGCATTTTCTAAGAGGAGCTCCATTTCTGGCTATCCCTGAGGCAAATATGGACTCACTATCCCTAATAAATCGACTGGGAACGAATTAAAATTTTCCATCACGAATTCAGTCGCCGATGGAAGGAGGAATATCTAAAAGACCTCCTTAAACGATATCGATGGAAAAATACACAAGAAGCATCAAAAATTGGAGAATGCGTCCTAATTCATGACGAATGTCTCCCTCCAACTGAATGGCGGCTAGGTCGCATTGAAAAGGTACATTATGGCTCCCACGGTCACATCCGAGTAGTTAGCCTGTATACGCAAAACGGTACACTCACTCGACCGCTCGTAAAGCTTTGCTTTTTACCTATCGACCCTAATACCGATAATATTGACCACACAAATATCTAGTAGCATAAAAATATACCAAACCTAAACAAGTTAACCGATCTAAACGAATATGCTTTAAAAACCAATCGAAAAACCGCTTAAATGATAAATAAAATATTTATATTTATATATTTACATATGTCCATTAAGCTGCTTCTATCGAGCACTCAATATGCCCTTATGAGACACTAAAGTCCATTCTTTCTCCGTACATGGTATCATGGACATGGAACTGGACGAAGCCGCCCCAAAACCCACCATCCGCTCAGCGGTTACCATGGCCCGAGCACGCGCAACCCCGACAGCAGCGCTGCGCACCACTGCATCCCGAGCAATGGGCCCGCCAGACCAAAGTCGTCGTCCTGCATCGCAGAGGCCTAACATAGCGGTCACTCCGCAAACGCCACAAAGGGATCCGGTAGTGGCACATGGTGTGCGCTGCCCACTCTGCGGCCGCCCACATGCGCTACGCCTATGTGCAATATTTCGTGGCATGCAACCGCATTAACGGCAGCAGGTGGCACAAGTGCACGGCCATTGCCTAAATTGCCTGGCATTGTGGCATGCAACGACGGAGTGTACCTCCACCACATTATGCCAATTGTGTGACAGACCACACCATACCCTGCTCCACCGGAGATCACGGCGCAGCGTCCCCGTCGCAACAACGTGCGTCAAGGGCCACGCACTCATCATCATCCACAAACACCACGTCCCTATTGGCAGCAGAACCAGCATCCAAGGCAGTGGACCCATCCAGGGGCCAGCTATCGCCCTCAATTGGCATCACATCGTCGACCATCAACCACGCAGCGCAGCCGTCGCCCATCAGGGCTAAGTAACGTCGTGGAAACCCTGCAGCAGCTACAACGACTGCTAGGCTGATCACTCGCCTAGGGGGGCCGGGATGGCTAAACGAGCGTGGCAGCACCGGCACACTGGCAGGGGCAACCCTGCCACCCACTTAACACACCACACACTAACACGTTCACACACATAAATTGTCACACGACAAAAAAAAACGACACATATACATTCATATATAAACATTTTTCACAATCTTGTTAAAATTTGTACGATACAGTCGATCTTGGCGCGCAATCGCAACGTATTTAAATATACCAATTTTGTTATTTAAACCATTTCCTTGGTTATCCATTTATTTTGTCTTGCGGATTTGATTCGATCGTTCGAGTGCAAGGTGAGTGCAGTGAACAGTGCAAAAAAGGGCTAAAGGTTATCTACCAGGGCATACGGTGTGGTAAGCGGAGCACGCTACCATCACATCACGGTGGCCGCCAATCTCGTTCGAGATTGCATGCGATAAATCCTATACCAATTTGCATAAAATATCCCAAACTGATAGTTCGTATTTTAAAAAGTAGTCCTAAATTTTATAATTTTTTTTTTTTTTAGATTAAGTTGTTAGGAGTGGGTTCGAACTAAAATTTAAACAAAATTTGTCCGCATTTTCAAAAGTAACAAAGCGAATATTACAAAATCTGAAACCTTCATCAAATTCTGAAAAATTAAAAGGATATAAACGTTCGCTTATTACAGCATACAATAACATTTTTTTAATGGTTTTGGACCACAGTTTGACACACTATTTCAAAGAAGTTAAGGCAAAATTAGCAAGTTGTAAGGAACAGTTAAGCAAGTGTTTTTCATATAGATATTCCAAATAGCAACTTAGCGCTTATTTTCAAAAGTAACTTAAATTACTCTGAGTCAGAAAAAGAGTTCATCGAAGCTAAGTCAGAGGCTTCAGTACAAGGAACTTTGAAAAGAAGTCTTTCATTACAACATTTTGAAAATTTGCTGACTATTTCTGACATTCTAACGCCAGCTATAAGTTCACCAGGTATTCCAACCGTTTTTAAGTTTGAAGATATTGCTAATGTGTGCCTCGAAGTTAGCAGGAAAAGCTGGCGGAGCAATACCGACGAAAGTAAATTCTATTAGTGAAATAAAAATTTCTCTACGAAAGGTTTTTAGTTTCGATTGCGTTGTAACAAAAAATTCAGAAATTCACGTGGTAGTTTTCGGGGGCTTTATCGCAATCGTAATTTTACCGGTTATAGAAATAATAGGTAATTTTCATACAACAGCAAACTACCTCTTTTTGACGATCTTGAACTGTGGCCTCTATTGTTACCGTTATTTGAACTTGAATTGAGATGTGAACTATTGTTGGTATTATTGGTGAAGCGATTTCCATTAGCATATCTATATTGTTGGATATTGTTACCATCCAACTTATTTAATAATTTGGGAAAAATTTAAACAACGTGACATCAGAGCGGACAAGTCGGCAGTTGTTTCGATTATACCTTGTAAATCTCTCGCATTCCTACGATGGTTGTAGTGTTACAAATGAACTCAGCCACGTCATAACTTAGTTGTTGTAAACTTTTTCCTAATTGCCTTCCTTGAATATTTTATTCTTTTGTACACTACATACTTTGTATTTTATCATGTGTTAAAGTTTTGCTTGTTGCTGGCGGTTTCATAGAAGCCGGTATTTTTCTTTTTGTTCTATTTACAGAACTACAATGAATTAACCAATGTTGAATTAAGCGGGGATTGCCCTCATTGCTCTTAAATATATGAAAACATTTATCTAAAGCAATTTTTATTTTATAATTTTGGACAAATTTAAACAACGTGACATCAGGACGTGCAAGGCGACAGCTGTTGCGATTAAACCTTACAAATCTTTTCAAAGCCTTTTTTCCCGGGAGTGGGCTTTGAACCCGAATTCCTACGATGGCTGTAGTTTTACAAACGCACTCAGCCACATCATGCCCTAGTTGTTGTAAACTTTATCCCAATTGCTTTCTTTGCATATTTTATTCTTTTGCACAGTACATACTTTGTACGTAGTCATGTGTTAAAGTTATGCTTGTTGTTGGCGGCTTCATAGGAACTGGTATTTTTTTTTTTTTGTTCTATTTATGGAACTACAAAGAATTAACCAATGTTGTCTATTTGTATGAATTAGGTGGGGATTTCCCTCATTGCTTCTAAATGTATAAAACCATTTATTTGAAGCAATTTTTATTTTATAATTTATTTAATAATTTGGGGGAAACTTAAACAACGTGACTTCAGGGCGGACAAGGCGACAGCTGCTTCGATTATACCTTGTAAATATCTTCAAAACCTTTTCTACCAGGAGTGAGATTTGAACTCCCACTCCTAGGATGGTTGTTGTGTTACAAACGTACTCATCCGCACTTCACTTTTAGAATAAAACTTTATTCGTTTCTTAACATTGTACCCTTTTATGCAACCGCCGTGGCAGAGAACGTTACCTAGAACGGAAAATATTTACCTATACGTGCAAAACTATCTTTCGACTTTCCCGTATTTTCATTTGCCCATCCACACACTCATACATTCATACACTTAAACGCTTACACAAACTAGCACCTACACAGATACATTTAGTTGGTATCGTGACTGAAAAGTTGCTACGCCATCAGCAACATTGTATCTACTCCAGTTACAATGTTGCCATTGTGCTGGTGCGACAGTCATTGCAACATTTCGGCTAACACACGAAACTAGACACATCACATGTAGTCAAAGATACATGCTGCCATTCAATCGAACCAGTGCTTATAATGAAAGGCTGTCATTACAGGCTCGCAACGGCCGATGGTGCCTGTATATGGAGCGTGTGCATAAAAAAATTCAAACGCAGCGCGCAACATTTTGTTTCCCGTCCAACGCGTGCCATCGACCTACTACTCAATGCCGGGCCTAGCGTCACTGCCATTGCCTAATTCCATTACCTACAGACTAACACTGGGTTGATACCACGACTCAATCTACTTAATCCTACATCACAGATCGTGCTCTACGTATCTAATAATAAAAAAATATCACAGATAATAAAACTTAATAAAAAATATTAAAATAAAATATCACTGGCAAAAAAAGATGAAATAAAAGGGTTAAATAAAATAAAATATCACAGATCATATAGTCAAATAAAAAATAATAATAATATGTAAAATATATAAATAAATAAAAAAAATTTAAACAAATGCAAAAATAATCAAATAAAAATAAAAAATTCAATCCCAATAAAAATAATTTAATAAAATACTCACATACTCACATAGGTCCATAAGTTAATAAATAAAATACGTCAATAAATAAATAAATAATCTACGTCAATTAATAAATAAATAACATAGAACACATGCAAAACATTGAACAAAGGTACTAGCACTACATAAAAAAACATACAACTATTTAGCGAAAATATCTTTAGCGTGGTATACGCCGATCTTTTTCCCATTGTTGTCACCTCACCTTGTCAGCTCATACATCGAGTTCTAGATAATCTTTAAAACTATACACTTAATTTGTTTCGCTGCTAACTTGGCGTTGTAATTATCGGCTTGGGAACTTTGTTTAAAGTTTCGGCGATATACCACTTGTCCAATCTGAAACTTAATATCTTTACTCCTGGGGCGTATACTTTTTGACTTCTATCATGGGACAACTTCAGCTCCTTCATAATTTTGTTTCTTATGAGTTGAATTTTATCACCAGCCCTATCCATCTCCACGTCAACATCCTTCACCGCCGCCAGCTTTCGGTATAGCTCATACGATGCAACATGCTGTATCATAGGCATACCGAAAGTGGTATATATTGTGACATGTTGATGGCTGAGTGAGTAACGCTGCGTAGTGCAACGGCAGTGTACGGCATCGCTGACGCATTTATCCCCTTTACGAAGGACCTAATAACCTGCAGCACAGATCGGTTGAATCTTTCCGCAGAGTTACCCTGAGGTGAATAAAATACAGTTTTCACGTGTGTCGTGCCGTACTTCTCCAAAAACTCATTGAACATTTCAGATACAAAGTGTTTGCCATTGTCCGAATGGACATATTAGGGCACGCCAAATCCGTGAAAGATTTCTTTCTCTAAAAATTGTATAAACTCAGCTGAAGTGGCCCTTCTCATAGGTTTTAAAAATACAAACTTAGTAAAATGATCTAAACAAACAAAGACATACACACTTCCATCACAAGTACGAGGATATGGACCCATAAAGTCTATGAATAAGCTTAGGAAAGGTCGCTCTGTGAGCTTTTGTTTACATATCATCGGTTGCTTGAACATGTTTTGGGTCTTATTGGTTCTACAAATTTTGCAATCTTTAACATAGGAGCAGACGTCTGTAACCATACGAGGCCAGTAGTATTTTTGCAGTAGTCAGGATATCGTTTTGTGAATACCGCCATGTCCAGCCGACGGTGAGCTGTGATACGACTCTACCAGCCCCTCTCGCAATCCCAACGGAACCAAGAGCTTCCAGGTCTGGTCCGCTAGAAGATCATCCCCCTGTCGAAGTGCGTCCGTTTGTAAACGTAGCCGTCCGATAGACATAAGTCAGGTAATTTGTCGTTGTTCTCGGTCACCGCCTTTTTTAACTCCGTATACTCCTCGAAATCTAAGTATGGCGACTCGAGACAAACGTCGATGGCTCTATCGTTTGTCAGTATTTCGTCCATGTGCATTCGTGAGAGTGTGTCGGGAACCACGTTTTATGTACCTTTTCGATGTTGAATATCGAAGTCATGAACCTCGAGTTTCAAACTCCATCTAGCCAGCCTCCCAGAAAGATCTTTCTGATTCATGAGCCATTTTAGGTTAGCATGATCAGTTATGATGGTGAACGGGGTTCCTTCCACATAAGGTTGGAATCTCTTCACGCTCACGATAGCGGCACATCATTGAAGTTCTGTAATGCTGTAAATTTTCTGCGCCTTGTTTAGCTTTGCCGAAACGTAGGCAATATGTCTTTCTTTCTGGTCATCGTCCAGTTGAAACAAAACCCCTCCCACTCCGTTAGTGGATGCGTCACATTGTACATAAAATTTTCGGTTGAAATCAGGTTGCGTAAGCACCGTTGCAGAAGCCAAACTCTGCGTTAACGTTTCAAATGATTTGATTGCTTCGTATGTCGTAGTAAATTTTATTTTGTCTTTCTTGAGGCAGTCGTGCGGCGGAGCTGCAATTGTCGCATAATCCTGTATGAAACGTCGGTACTAGCCCACCATACCCAGGAACCGTCGCAGTTGCTTCAGGGTTTTAGGCATGGGAAAGTCCCTCACAGCTACCACTTTATTGGGGTCTGTTCTAGTGCACCCATCCCCGACTACGTATCCTAAATATAGCACCTCCTTAAAACAGAACTTGCTTTTTTCTACATTAATTGTCAATCTTGCCTCGCGAAGACACCGAGCGACCTTTTCCAATAAGCACATATGGGACATAAAATCTTCAGAACACACCAGCAAGTCGTCAAGATAAACAAACACACGCTCACGTACAGCGCCCGGAATGGCCTTGTCCATCGGGCGACACATACGTTGTGCTGCATTGCACAACCGGAAAGGCATGACGGTGAATTGGTATAGCGGTCGGCCAGGGACAGTGAACGCAGTCTTTTCTTACGTATTCTTCTCGAGAGGAATCTGCCTGAAAGCGTATTTCAAGTCGATTGCCGAAATATAGCTCGTGGTTTTTAGTCGGCTCAAAATTCCATCAATATGAGGTAAAGGGTATGCGTCCTTTTTCGTCCTTTCTTTGACCTTCCTAGCGTCCAGGCATACACAGTTTTAAGTGCCTTTTATGGTTAGCGGTACGGGCGAACTGCATCTGACATTCGACTCCTCTATTAAGCCCATGCCCAGTATTCGGTCTAATTCTGCGTAGATAAATTTTTGGATAGCGGGTGAGATCGGGTAATGGCGCTACTTTACTGGCAGATTCTCGTCGACCACTTCGACGACGTGCTCCTCTTTATCTGTTTGGCTTAACCTCAATACCGCAAAGGACGGGAATTGGGCCTTCACACTCTCCAACATGTTGTTTTCTTCTGTTGTCAGGACATGCTGCAAGCTTCAAAAGAAAGATGCCCCTCGGCGGGCACGAGTTCTGCCACACTGGCAACATTTGGACACACCTTCCCATTCACATCTTTACTAACAACATTCATACCAAATGCCTGCCAAAAATCAACTCCAAGGTAAACTTCTTGTTGGAGGTCGAGAACAATTAAAAATTCTAGATCCCTAGTGGAGTTATCCCATACCACAGGTAACTTTATTACGCCTACCATGGCGGTTTCTTCCCCGTTCGCGGTCCGGATATTTTGGCACCGGATTGGCACAATCAAGATCTCTTTGCCACACAGGAGTGCCGCTGAGCCTATTCCTAAGCAGCTGGCACTCGCCCCCGAGTCTAAGAGAGCCAGGACCTCATGACATCCTATTTTGGTTTTAGCAACAAATCAGTTGTACCCTTTCACGGTCACAATTGTGGCAAATATTTTATTTCTTATTCTCCTAAAATGTTTCCTCTTTTCCTTCATCTTTGCTATTTTCTTGAAGTTTCTACCTTTCCATCTGCTATTAAATGACTCGAAAAATATTCTTCTTCTAACTTCTTCATATTCTCCCTTCCTCTGGTGTAATCTTCTCATTTCTCGTCTTTCGGTTACCCCTCCCTCTACTTCAGTTCCATTCTCCTTCTTTTCCCTCTTCAAAATCGTTACTGCTGGGTTGCTGGGTTGCGTATATCTTGGCTGAAGTCCCCGGTCAACTCCGCCAGCCTGGGGTTTCCCTGTTTCGTTTAAAAAACACAAAAAGGACGGATCACTGCCACAAGCAAACCAAACCATGTTGTGAAACGCCGGCGAACATTTATTTGGTTTTTGTGCTTCTGCCGGGTTTTTCACAAAGTGATCCATCGGCATTCCACACGAAAAACACAACATCAAATGGAAGGGTGATGCACAAAAGGAGTTCACTGTGTACTTGGACGTAGGACTAACATAAGGACTAGCACTATTAGGATTGGCTGTGGTTTGGTTTTGGGGTAAGGATTGGGTTTGGTGTTTGGGTTGGCTTTGAGGCTTCCTATCAAAAGCTTCTATCTTTCTCTCTTCCAGTATATCGGGCTTTCTCATTAACTGCCCTAGTCCTACTCTTAATATCTTTAATAAGTTTTTGGGCTCTCTTGCATTCCGCCTTGAGCTCCGCCAACGAGTCAATTTTTATGGCGAAGGTCAAGTTGGCTAGGTATGGTTTGAGATTGCCCTTGACTATGCCAACCAATTCCCTCTCAGGGATTCTCTTCCGCAAACGGAATGTCAGGTTTTGAAGTTGTGAAGTCGTCGTAAGCTAAAAAACAGTCTGTATGTATTTTGACGATAATAATTTAAAAAAAAAGATGGAATCAGACAATCGAGGATACAATGGATTCCCCCAGGACCCCATAACCTAAATATTAATGAAATATAGTACCAAAAAAATCAAAATATTCAAGTAATCAATAATATGTTTGGTTGTACGTATATATGTATGTGTATAAAAATTAAAGTTAAAAAAAATAAATGTAAGGCGCGATAACCTCCGAAGAGATCTAAGACCGAGCTTCTCTTCCAATTTGCGTCGTGCTCCTCTTGATTTTCGCTACAAATTAGCCGGACGGGGCCTACATGTTTTATGCCGACTCCGAACGGCATCTGCAAGGCAGATGAGTTTTCATTGAGAGATTTTCATGGCAGAAATACACCCGGAGAGCTTGCCAAACACTGTCGAGGGGCTACCCCGCTTTAGAAAAATTTTCTTCGAATTAAAAAACCTTATTTCAAAAATTTTGATGTTGCTTTGCCCGGGGTGCGAACCCAGGGCATACGGTGTGGTAGGCGGAGCACGCTACCATCACACCACGGTGGCCGCCAGAAAATTATGTGTGGGATATAAAACTAACTAAATTTTGTTTTCCATCAAAAATAAAATGGCAGATATAAAACTGAGTAGTAAGTATTAGACAAAAAAACAATTAAAGGTATTCTGAAATTTAAGGGATATGATAAAAAATCCAAAATTCAAATGTATAGGAACTTCAATGTATGTATGTGTAATTTTTCTTTCTTTTTCATGTCACTAATGAGACATGAAAAAAAAAAATAAAAACGGCAATATAAAACCAGAAAAAAAATTCAATATTAAAAGTACTCAAAACTAAAATAAAACTAAATACGTAGCTTGTGTGGATGTGTGTGTGTGTAAATCAAAACTTCAAAAATTCAATTCCGGTTATATGTGCTTACAACTAAAATCAGATGCCAACCCTATTGAATGTGACTAAAAAAAAACCAAACATTTTCAAAACGCAACTTAAAAAAAATATCTTATTAACCAAAATAAAACAATTGTCGAATCTGAAATTTGCAAAGAAAATAACTACTAAAACTGAATGTATTTATTTTGGTGTGTGCGGGGCAGCTTTGGCGAAGGTTCGGTGAAGGCAGTATGTTCGTACGTATCTAACTACTGTCTAGTCAGTTTTCGTGCAGTCCGTGAAAGTGTGGCACATCACGCTCAACAGTTAGTCCCTAAGAGTGGATGCCACAGCTCCTCTCTAGCTATCGTGGCGACGACTGCAAACCTCACTTTCCGGCAGTGCTGGATACCCGGCAAAGTAGCTTAAACAGCTTGCCACGACCTTCCGCTAATATCCGTCGTCTAGCTAAATGTCATACCAGGTACCACTTAGTCAAATTGCAGGAACCCGAAGAACGAAACTTGGCATGACCACTCAGCTACTCCTTATACCTTTGTCATGATGACACATGTCGACCAGGCGAGCCCAATCGGCGTTGTCATCATGACGGTCCCTGTCCTGTCAAAAGAGGGAAACAGTGATTGGAATCGGAAGGATAAGTAGGATTTTAAAAAAATCTAAGAAGGAAAGTAAAAAAAAAGATTAAGAAATTTAAAAGTAAGAAATGGGAATTAAGGGAATTAAGTTTTTTCGCCTCGTGGCAAAAATACTCATGCAGAGTATTTGGTTAGAAGGCACCGCTTGGGACGAACCAGTATCGAAAATTACGCTGGAAAATGGAAAACCTTCACCGACCAATACCATGAGATCAGTAAAATAAAGATACCTAGATGGGCCAATTTTTCTCCAGGAAACAACATCGAGATCCATGGATTTTGTGACGCATCCGAGAAGGCTTATGCAGTGAAAACTCTTTCTCTTCCTCATTTGGAACTTTGCGGAGCCGTGCTGTAGCGGAAATCTCCGAATCAATTTTCAGGAACCTCAAATTGGGACCAGTGAAAGTGCACCTTTGGACGGATTCAACTATCGTCCTCGCATGGATAAGGAAACCGCCCTGTTCTTGGTCCACGTTCGTCGCACATCGGATCACCAAGATCATCTACATGGTAAGAAATAAGGACTGGTTGCGCGTGAACACAGAGTCCAACCCAGCAGATTTAGGTAGCAGAGGATTAACGGCGTCTGAATTGGTCAACAATTCGTTGTGGTGGCAGGGACCTTCTTGGCTGCAAGAAGACACTTCCAAATGGCCAGAACAAGAAAATGACTACACCACCTCCGTAGAGGAAAAGAAGGCGAAGACCTGCGCAACGACAACCGTACATTCTACCGATGTTCTCGAACGCTTTTATGACCTACCTGGGGCTTTACGGGTGCTCTCATACGTTATGAGGTTCTACCGAAGAACTCACCGCGAAACAAAAAATTCACTCCATGTCATGTCGCACTTAATCTCCCATGTCGAAGTTAAGGCCACTACACGAATTTTAATTAAAATCTATCAGAAACAACATTACAGTTCAGAATATAAAGATCTGAAGGCCGGAAATACAATTAAAGGGAAAAGTGCAATACTCTCACTTAATCCCTACTTAGACCAAGATGGCATCATTCGGGTAGGAGGGCGACTCGGTACGTCACAGATCTTAGCTTTTAATGAACCCCACGCAATCCTCCTCCAATACAACTGCAGGTTATCCCGTCTGACAGTACTAATGTTTCATCAACAAAGTCTGCATGGGGAAAACTAACTCATGTAACGTCTGATACGCACCCAATACTGCATACCTACTGTAAAAACCATGATTAGGGCAGTCATTCACAATTAGAAGGTTTGCACCATATATCGAAAACGGGCGCAGACCCAGCTGATGGGTATTCTCTCTCGCGAACGCACGACATTCAGCCATGCATTCGCGAATACTGGAGTCGACTTCGCCGGTCCGTTCGACATTAAATGTTACCACGGCAGAGGGTGCCGACTATCCAAAGGCTATGTCTGCCTTTTCGTGTGTTTTTCCACACGAGCAATTCATATGGAGGCCACTACTGACCTCAACACACCATCATTTCTTACGGCATTTGCCCGTTTCATATCTAGGCGCGGATGCCCAAAAAACATGTACTCCGACAACGGTACGAACTTCAAGACTTTCATCTCACAAGAATGCTGTCTCAAAATACAGCCACCAGTCACTCACGTGGCATTTCATCCCTGCGGGCGCTCCCCATATGGGAGGCTGGAATGAAAACCTTCAAAAGCCACTTCAAAAAGATAGCCTCACCACACAAATTCACCTTCGAGGAATTACATACATCGAGGCATGCCTGAACTCGCGGCCGCTTAGCTCGGCAACCAAAGCATGCCCGACGGTTGGAATCTAAGTGTTCTTTGCCCAGTCCACAAGAAGGGTGATACTGCAAAATGCACCAACTATCGTGGAATCAGCCTTCTTAATATCGCATATAAGGTCCTTTCAAGTGTATTGTGCGAAAGATTGAAGCCCACCGTGAACCGGCTGATTGGACCTTATCAGTGCGGCTTCAGACCTGGTAAATCTACCATCGACCAGATTTTCACAATGCGCCAAATCTTGGAAAAAACCCGTGAAAAGAGAATAGACACACATCACCTCTTCGTCGACTTTAAAGCCGCCTTCGACAGAACGAAAAGGAGCTGCCTATATGCCGCTATGTCTGAATTTGGTTTCCCCGCAAAACTTATACGGCTGTGCAAAATGACGCTGAGCAACACCATCAGCTCAGTCAGAATTGGGAAGGACCTCTCCGAGCCGTTCGAAACTAAACGAGGTTTCAGACAGGGTGACCCCCTATCGTGCGATTTCTTTAATTTGATGCTGGAGAAAATTATACTAGCTGCAGAACTTAACCGCACTGGAACAATATACTATAAAAGCGTGCAATTACTGGCATATGCTGATGACATTGATATCATCGGCCTAAACACCCGCGCTGTTAGTTCTGCTTACTCCAAGCTGGAAAAAGAAGCGGTAAAGATGGGTTTGATGGTGAATGAGGACAAAACGAAGTACCTGCTGTCATCGAGCAAAGAGTCAGCGCATATGCGCCTTGGCAACCACGCTACTGTTGGCAGCCATAATTTCGAAATAGTAAAAGACTTCGTTTATTTGGGAACCAGCATCAACATTAGCAACAACATCAGCACTGAAATCCAGCGAAGAATCAATCTTGCCAATAAATGCTACTTTGGACTAGGTAGGCAATTGAAAAGTAAAGTCCTCTCTCGGCGAACGAAAATCATACTCTACAAGTCACTTATCGTACCCGTCCTGCTATATGGGGCAGAAGCATGGACCATGACAACAGCAGATGAAGCGGCTTTGGGAGTGTTCGAGAGAAAAGTTCTTCGAAAGATTTATGGACCTCTACGCGTTGGCGATGGCGAGTACCGAAGAAGATTTAATGATGAGCTGTACGAGCTATACGCAGACATCAACATAGTCCAGCGAATTAAAACGCAGCGGCTGCGCTGGCTAGGCCATGTTATGCGAATGAAAGATGATGCTCCGGCCAAGAAAGTGTTTCTATCGGAACCCGCCTATGGAAGCAGAGGTAGAGGGCGGCCCCCACTCCGTTGGAATGACCAGGTGGAAAACGATTTAAACTCCCTTGGTGTGACCAATTGGCGCCGGTTGGCGGAGCGAAGGAGCGACTGGCGCGCCTTGTTGGACGGCCATAACCGTTTAGACGGTTAAGCGCCAATTAAGTAAGTAAGTAAGTAAGAGTTCCTTTTAACAATCCCTCCATTCCTCCATATCCCTACTTTCAAAAAAATCAAACCCAGCTCTCGTTCACCCGGAACGAGGCCAACCAACAACCCTAACGCAGATCGCCCATCTGGCACTAAACACTTATTTTTTTTATTTTTTACAAAATCAACCCAAATTCACTCGTCACCCCGAGCGAGGACACAAGAAACAACCCGAACTCTCTCGTTTTCCCAGAACGAGGACACCAGAACCCTAACGCAGATTCACTATCTGCCACAAAATCCGCGATTCGATTAGCAATCACACCGCCCAAATATCACATCCCATATGAACTAAACGTCCAAATTAAAGTATTTTCGACTCGAGCATTATTAAATCATCGGGAGAAGAATGTACCTTAAATGAATAATCGTTTATGATTCATATTTCGAATCGCTTTATACATATTTGATAGGTTTGTAAAATAAGATTTAATTGTTCAGAGTAGTGTTCGACTGTTTTTCAGTCAGTTTCTGTTCATAGTCGTGAATATTTGTCAATTCTTACGACCGTGATGCATTTGTTCTTCATATCTCATGGAAAAGTAAGTGTACGTGAATAAAAAGGAGATCTTCAATGAAAAGTAAAATTTTCATAAGTATAAAATTCACTATTCAGAGTCAACAAAAAGATTCATAGAGCCGAATGGAAAATGATCAAGGATTTTCGATCACCTTCAGTAAACACATTTGATTCAAATAGGATTCTAAAATGTATTAGAAAAAGACATATAATCAGTTCTGATCATTAAAAGTATTCATATTTGATTATTTCTCGTTTAAGAGTAATCAAATTGTATTAAGACGGAAATAAAGCCTCCCGCCATTTCTCTTCTTTAACTTTTAATAGCTTTCGAACAATTGGCACAGCAACAGACGGATTCCATTTTTTTTTAGCCTTGAATTATTTCTCCAGCTTTGTCACCATATATATGATGTCTGGCTCGTTGGTGTATAGTTTCTGAGGGGCCACCCAAGTAATCGTCTAAATCATATCGGCTCAAATCTTCTGGCGACATACGTGACATTGTGGTTACCCTCCCTCGAGAACACGAATTGGTGCACTGTTCAATTACAACATCTAATTAGGAGCGTTCATCTTTCGTCCTGTAAATCGACTACGCAAATTGTGTTTTACGTGATGGTATAGATATGGAATCCTCGCTTGCCAATGTAGGAAAGGAGACCCATTTATTATTTAATTATTCGCGATACAATGCTGTTTCTTCCCGAACATTTCTTCGGAACAATTGATTGTGGTAACGCACAACAGGAGGCTCCAAGCCGTTTGCATGACGCTAAATCGATAGCTTGTGCTGACTCACCCCGCGGTGCCGATGTGCCGCCAGAATAGGAACTTCTTCTAAACCGAATACGCTGGAACCACCACCGCTATGGCTTCCTTAAGACAGTTGCGTTACTGATTGTCCAAGGAAGTTGGTAAAAACACTCAAACGATCAGGAAATTTACTCAATAATGGCGCCACCAAATTTAACAATTCAGTCTTTGATACAATCCCTCATTGAAAAGAGTTAGACAACGTAAAAGGTCGTCACACAGCCAAGAATTTCGTAGTGCTTTACGAACTTTATCAAAGAGGTCAACATCGGAGAGCGTACATTTACGCGATGGCCCCGAAAAGGATATATCCTGGCATATAGGCTTATGCTTTTAGCAGGAGGTGGTCCACCCCCACTACCATTACCGCCGTGATCAATTGCGGGACGACGTGTGGCTACAATGGTGACGTGACCCACCAAGCACTTGCTGGGTATAATTCATACTAATACGATCCATACCGACACTATTCATTGTGGTATTGCCACTGCCACCTAAAGCTCCCATACCTTGGTGGTCTCTTCGAGGAGTGACCAGAAACGCTGCTAATATTGGAGCTGGGTGCCTGTTCATATTTCAACCCACTACCCGTTTGATTATTACTGCGATGTGGGTCTTTTTCGTAGTTACGTACACCCCCTGCCGCATTTGATTCATCATCGACGGCCAGAAACTACATTTTCTTGTAACAGCTTTAAATGAAATGCACTATCGCTAGGATGAAGCGTAATATAATGATGTAAATCTTTATCGTAGACTTAACTCTCCACCACGTCCGCTACCTGAACTTGTATGGATCACATGATCTTGGGATTGTTGTTTGTTATTGTACGGTTTGAGTCTAACGCTCGTATTCATGGTAGATCGATTACCTAATGCAGCGGCGGGTGTACTACCACCGATCTGAGATAATGTTGCATCGCCATTAACGCCAGCAACAACTTTCGGATTGCGTCGTCTACGTCGACGCCCTTTTTTACCTAAAATTTTTGAGGCAGCCTCTGTAAGATCGCTTTGCTTTAGTTGTTCACGCTGCGACAATTCAGGTTGTGTCTTGACTAAAGTAGGCGTTGAAACAACAGCATTCTCTGCGGCTGGTGCTAACACGTCTGCTTTCATTGTTGTCACTAATTCCTGATGTGGTTGTGTGCGCAAAAATGGACGGAAACGTAAACAATGACGGCAAGCTTTATCCGCTTCAGCAGCACTAATACCTTGATGTTAAAAACAAAATATCGTTTACCATCGCCCAAAAATATTTCCGAACGAAAATATTCATCTGAAAACATTTCAGCCAAATAAGCACCACTTTTTGAATTATTTGGTGCATGCACTTCTTGATGGGTTGAAATGTTTAGCTTTCCCGGTGAAACTAATTCATTTTTATTATTACCAATGCGCACTAGGCAGACGCGATAGCAGCAAATCGGACCATTGCGTTCACTTATGCGTAGTACACAAAGCTTAAATACACACCTATCATCAGGCATTTTTTTATTTTAATCCACATTATACGACTAATAGCATCTGGCACAGCAATAGGCATTGCTGTGCCGTGTAATTGCCGATACTGTGATAGTATAATTTGTATTTGGATTAACACCATTGGAGATGGTGCTATGATGTGGATTGTCTACTTGACTTATTTGGGCGCCCATATTTCATTACGTAGCTTACCATCAAGCTTATATGTAGAATAACCATCGAATTGTATATGATATGAAACTACTTTCCGATTTGGTATTTTAGGCATGTGCCAACGCACCGCAATAGAATGACGTGTATTATTTCTATCATCACATGATAGATAAAGATCGATAGTTTCACTAGCGACAACATCCATTGGGGTGCCATTCACTGCCTCCGACCAAGGACCACATTGTGTCGTGAGATCACTACACGCGCGAATTTTAAATTCATATACAGTGGCGGTTTTTAAATTAGCAAACATATATGGCAAATTTCTGGAATTTTGTTGAAACACGGTCTCTTCAACAATACGTGGCGTTTCACCTGCTTCAGGAATAACTAATACATAATATAGTATGTATGGCAACATATTAAATGGTGGTGCATCCCAACCAATTATTTTAGCGGATGGGGTACTATCTGTTGTACCAACTTTGGGTATAAATATGGGATCCTTTTCTAATGTTCGTATAGGTGATGGATATTGAAATGGTGCACCGTTACCAATACTATTCTTAGCTGTTATAGTTAGCGTGTAAATTGTATTGGGTTGGAATTTTTCCAACACATATGAGGTATTACGTCCACAAATTATATTATTATAATATTTTAACGTTGTAGAATATTCTTCAATATACAAAATTTTTGTAGCGGTCACTCCGCAACCGCCACAAAGGGATCCGGTAGTGGCACATGGTGTGCGCTGCCCACTCTGCGGCCGCCCACATGCGCTACGCCTATGTGCAATATTTCGTGGCATGCAACCGCATTAACGGCAGCAGGTGGCACAAGTGCACGGCCATTGCCTAAATTGCCTGGCATTGTGGCATGCAACGACGGAGTGTACCTCCACCACATTATGCCAATTGTGTGACAGACCACACCATACCCTGCTCCACCGGAGATCACGGCGCAGCGTCCCCGTCGCAACAACGTGCGTCAAGGGCCACGCACTCATCATCATCCACAAACACCACGTCCCTATTGGCAGCAGAACCAGCATCCAAGGCAGTGGACCCATCCAGGGGCCAGCTATCGCCCTCAATTGGCATCACATCGTCGACCATCAACCACGCAGCGCAGCCGTCGCCCATCAGGGCTAAGTAACGTCGTGGAAACCCTGCAGCAGCTACAACGACTGCTAGGCTGATCACTCGCCTAGGGGGGCCGGGATGGCTAAACGAGCGTGGCAGCACCGGCACACTGGCAGGGGCAACCCTGCCACCCACTTAACACACCACACACTAACACGTTCACACACATAAATTGTCACACGACAAAAAAAAACGACACATATACATTCATATATAAACATTTTTCACAATCTTGTTAAAATTTGTACGATACAGTCGATCTTGGCGCGCAATCGCAACGTATTTAAATATACCAATTTTGTTATTTAAACCATTTCCTTGGTTATCCATTTATTTTGTCTTGCGGATTTGATTCGATCGTTCGAGTGCAAGGTGAGTGCAGTGAACAGTGCAAAAAAGGGCTAAAGGTTATCTACCAGGGCATACGGTGTGGTAAGCGGAGCACGCTACCATCACATCACGGTGGCCGCCAATCTCGTTCGAGATTGCATGCGATAAATCCTATACCAATTTGCATAAAATATCCCAAACTGATAGTTCGTATTTTAAAAAGTAGTCCTAAATTTTATAATTTTTTTTTTTTTTAGATTAAGTTGTTAGGAGTGGGTTCGAACTAAAATTTAAACAAAATTTGTCCGCATTTTCAAAAGTAACAAAGCGAATATTACAAAATCTGAAACCTTCATCAAATTCTGAAAAATTAAAAGGATATAAACGTTCGCTTATTACAGCATACAATAACATTTTTTTAATGGTTTTGGACCACAGTTTGACACACTATTTCAAAGAAGTTAAGGCAAAATTAGCAAGTTGTAAGGAACAGTTAAGCAAGTGTTTTTCATATAGATATTCCAAATAGCAACTTAGCGCTTATTTTCAAAAGTAACTTAAATTACTCTGAGTCAGAAAAAGAGTTCATCGAAGCTAAGTCAGAGGCTTCAGTACAAGGAACTTTGAAAAGAAGTCTTTCATTACAACATTTTGAAAATTTGCTGACTATTTCTGACATTCTAACGCCAGCTATAAGTTCACCAGGTATTCCAACCGTTTTTAAGTTTGAAGATATTGCTAATGTGTGCCTCGAAGTTAGCAGGAAAAGCTGGCGGAGCAATACCGACGAAAGTAAATTCTATTAGTGAAATAAAAATTTCTCTACGAAAGGTTTTTAGTTTCGATTGCGTTGTAACAAAAAATTCAGAAATTCACGTGGTAGTTTTCGGGGGCTTTATCGCAATCGTAATTTTACCGGTTATAGAAATAATAGGTAATTTTCATACAACAGCAAACTACCTCTTTTTGACGATCTTGAACTGTGGCCTCTATTGTTACCGTTATTTGAACTTGAATTGAGATGTGAACTATTGTTGGTATTATTGGTGAAGCGATTTCCATTAGCATATCTATATTGTTGGATATTGTTACCATCCAACTTATTTAATAATTTGGGAAAAATTTAAACAACGTGACATCAGAGCGGACAAGTTGGCAGTTGTTTCGATTATACCTTGTAAATCTCTCGCATTCCTACGATGGTTGTAGTGTTACAAATGAACTCAGCCACGTCATAACTTAGTTGTTGTAAACTTTTTCCTAATTGCCTTCCTTGAATATTTTATTCTTTTGTACACTACATACTTTGTATTTTATCATGTGTTAAAGTTTTGCTTGTTGCTGGCGGTTTCATAGAAGCCGGTATTTTTCTTTTTGTTCTATTTACAGAACTACAATGAATTAACCAATGTTGAATTAAGCGGGGATTGCCCTCATTGCTCTTAAATATATGAAAACATTTATCTAAAGCAATTTTTATTTTATAATTTTGGACAAATTTAAACAACGTGACATCAGGACGTGCAAGGCGACAGCTGTTGCGATTAAACCTTACAAATCTTTTCAAAGCCTTTTTTCCCGGGAGTGGGCTTTGAACCCGAATTCCTACGATGGCTGTAGTTTTACAAACGCACTCAGCCACATCATGCCCTAGTTGTTGTAAACTTTATCCCAATTGCTTTCTTTGCATATTTTATTCTTTTGCACAGTACATACTTTGTACGTAGTCATGTGTTAAAGTTATGCTTGTTGTTGGCGGCTTCATAGGAACTGGTATTTTTTTTTTTTTTGTTCTATTTATGGAACTACAAAGAATTAACCAATGTTGTCTATTTGTATGAATTAGGTGGGGATTTCCCTCATTGCTTCTAAATGTATAAAACCATTTATTTGAAGCAATTTTTATTTTATAATTTATTTAATAATTTGGGGGAAACTTAAACAACGTGACTTCAGGGCGGACAAGGCGACAGCTGCTTCGATTATACCTTGTAAATATCTTCAAAACCTTTTCTACCAGGAGTGAGATTTGAACTCGCACTCCTAGGATGGTTGTTGTGTTACAAACGTACTCATCCGCACTTCACTTTTAGAATAAAACTTTATTCGTTTCTTAACATTGTACCCTTTTATGCAACCGCCGTGGCAGAGAACGTTACCTAGAACGGAAAATATTTACCTATACGTGCAAAACTATCTTTCGACTTTCCCGTATTTTCATTTGCCCATCCACACACTCATACATTCATACACTTAAACGCTTACACAAACTAGCACCTACACAGATACATTTAGTTGGTATCGTGACTGAAAAGTTGCTACGCCATCAGCAACATTGTATCTACTCCAGTTACAATGTTGCCATTGTGCTGGTGCGACAGTCATTGCAACATTTCGGCTAACACACGAAACTAGACACATCACATGTAGTCAAAGATACATGCTGCCATTCAATCGAACCAGTGCTTATAATGAAAGGCTGTCATTACAGGCTCGCAACGGCCGATGGTGCCTGTATATGGAGCGTGTGCATAAAAAAATTCAAACGCAGCGCGCAACATTTTGTTTCCCGTCCAACGCGTGCCATCGACCTACTACTCAATGCCGGGCCTAGCGTCACTGCCATTGCCTAATTCCATTACCTACAGACTAACACTGGGTTGATACCACGACTCAATCTACTTAATCCTACATCACAGATCGTGCTCTACGTATCTAATAATAAAAAAATATCACAGATAATAAAACTTAATAAAAAATATTAAAATAAAATATCACTGGCAAAAAAAGATGAAATAAAAAGGTTAAATAAAATAAAATATCACAGATCATATAGTCAAATAAAAAATAATAATAATATGTAAAATATATAAATAAATAAAAAAAATTTAAACAAATGCAAAAATAATCAAATAAAAATAAAAAATTCAATCCCAATAAAAATAATTTAATAAAATACTCACATACTCACATAGGTCCATAAGTTAATAAATAAAATACGTCAATAAATAAATAAATAATCTACGTCAATTAATAAATAAATAACATAGAACACATGCAAAACATTGAACAAAGGTACTAGCACTACATAAAAAAACATACAACTATTTAGCGAAAATATCTTTAGCGTGGTATACGCCGATCTTTTTCCCATTGTTGTCACCTCACCTTGTCAGCTCATACATCGAGTTCTAGATAATCTTTAAAACTATACACTTAATTTGTTTCGCTGCTAACTTGGCGTTGTAATTATCGGCTTGGGAACTTTGTTTAAAGTTTCGGCGATATACCACTTGTCCAATCTGAAACTTAATATCTTTACTCCTGGGGCGTATACTTTTTGACTTCTATCATGGGACAACTTCAGCTCCTTCATAATTTTGTTTCTTATGAGTTGAATTTTATCACCAGCCCTATCCATCTCCACGTCAACATCCTTCACCGCCGCCAGCTTTCGGTATAGCTCATACGATGCAACATGCTGTATCATAGGCATACCGAAAGTGGTATATATTGTGACATGTTGATGGCTGAGTGAGTAACGCTGCGTAGTGCAACGGCAGTGTACGGCATCGCTGACGCATTTATCCCCTTTACGAAGGACCTAATAACCTGCAGCACAGATCGGTTGAATCTTTCCGCAGAGTTACCCTGAGGTGAATAAAATACAGTTTTCACGTGTGTCGTGCCGTACTTCTCCAAAAACTCATTGAACATTTCAGATACAAAGTGTTTGCCATTGTCCGAATGGACATATTAGGGCACGCCAAATCCGTGAAAGATTTCTTTCTCTAAAAATTGTATAAACTCAGCTGAAGTGGCCCTTCTCATAGGTTTTAAAAATACAAACTTAGTAAAATGATCTAAACAAACAAAGACATACACACTTCCATCACAAGTACGAGGATATGGACCCATAAAGTCTATGAATAAGCTTAGGAAAGGTCGCTCTGTGAGCTTTTGTTTACATATCATCGGTTGCTTGAACATGTTTTGGGTCTTATTGGTTCTACAAATTTTGCAATCTTTAACATAGGAGCAGACGTCTGTAACCATACGAGGCCAGTAGTATTTTTGCAGTAGTCAGGATATCGTTTTGTGAATACCGCCATGTCCAGCCGACGGTGAGCTGTGATACGACTCTACCAGCCCCTCTCGCAATCCCAACGGAACCAAGAGCTTCCAGGTCTGGTCCGCTAGAAGATCATCCCCCTGTCGAAGTGCGTCCGTTTGTAAACGTAGCCGTCCGATAGACATAAGTCAGGTAATTTGTCGTTGTTCTCGGTCACCGCCTTTTTTAACTCCGTATACTCCTCGAAATCTAAGTATGGCGACTCGAGACAAACGTCGATGGCTCTATCGTTTGTCAGTATTTCGTCCATGTGCATTCGTGAGAGTGTGTCGGGAACCACGTTTTATGTACCTTTTCGATGTTGAATATCGAAGTCATGAACCTCGAGTTTCAAACTCCATCTAGCCAGCCTCCCAGAAAGATCTTTCTGATTCATGAGCCATTTTAGGTTAGCATGATCAGTTATGATGGTGAACGGGGTTCCTTCCACATAAGGTTGGAATCTCTTCACGCTCACGATAGCGGCACATCATTGAAGTTCTGTAATGCTGTAAATTTTCTGCGCCTTGTTTAGCTTTGCCGAAACGTAGGCAATATGTCTTTCTTTCTGGTCATCGTCCAGTTGAAACAAAACCCCTCCCACTCCGTTAGTGGATGCGTCACATTGTACATAAAATTTTCGGTTGAAATCAGGTTGCGTAAGCACCGTTGCAGAAGCCAAACTCTGCGTTAACGTTTCAAATGATTTGATTGCTTCGTATGTCGTAGTAAATTTTATTTTGTCTTTCTTGAGGCAGTCGTGCGGCGGAGCTGCAATTGTCGCATAATCCTGTATGAAACGTCGGTACTAGCCCACCATACCCAGGAACCGTCGCAGTTGCTTCAGGGTTTTAGGCATGGGAAAGTCCCTCACAGCTACCACTTTATTGGGGTCTGTTCTAGTGCACCCATCCCCGACTACGTATCCTAAATATAGCACCTCCTTAAAACAGAACTTGCTTTTTTCTACATTAATTGTCAATCTTGCCTCGCGAAGACACCGAGCGACCTTTTCCAATAAGCACATATGGGACATAAAATCTTCAGAACACACCAGCAAGTCGTCAAGATAAACAAACACACGCTCACGTACAGCGCCCGGAATGGCCTTGTCCATCGGGCGACACATACGTTGTGCTGCATTGCACAACCGGAAAGGCATGACGGTGAATTGGTATAGCGGTCGGCCAGGGACAGTGAACGCAGTCTTTTCTTACGTATTCTTCTCGAGAGGAATCTGCCTGAAAGCGTATTTCAAGTCGATTGCCGAAATATAGCTCGTGGTTTTTAGTCGGCTCAAAATTCCATCAATATGAGGTAAAGGGTATGCGTCCTTTTTCGTCCTTTCTTTGACCTTCCTAGCGTCCAGGCATACACAGTTTTAAGTGCCTTTTATGGTTAGCGGTACGGGCGAACTGCATCTGACATTCGACTCCTCTATTACGCCCATGCCCAGTATTCGGTCTAATTCTGCGTAGATACATTTTTGGATAGCGGGTGAGATCGGGTAATGGCGCTACTTTACTGGCAGATTTTCGTCGACCACTTCGACGACGTGCTCCTCTTTATCTGTTTGGCTTAACCTCAATACCGCAAAGGACGGGAATTGGACCTTCACACTCTCCAACATGTTGTTTTCTTCTGTTGTCAGGACATGCTGCAAGCTTCAAAAGAAAGATGCCCCTCGGCGGGCACGAGTTCCGCCACACTGGCAACATTTGGACACACCTTCCCATTCACATCTTTACTAACAACATTCATACCAAATGCCTGCCAAAAATCAACTCCAAGGTAAACTTCTTGTTGGAGGTCGAGAACAATTAAAAATTCTAGATCCCTAGTGGAGTTATCCCATACCACAGGTAACTTTATTACGCCTACCATGGCGGTTTCTTCCCCGTTCGCGGTCCGGATATTTTGGCACCGGATTGGCAGAATCAAGATCTCTTTGCCACACAGGAGTGCCGCTGAGCCTATTCCTAAGCAGCTGGCACTCCATCGGCATTCCACACGAAAAACACAACATCAAATGGAAGGGTGATGCACAAAAGGAGTTCACTGTGTACTTGGACGTAGGACTAACATAAGGACTAGCACTATTAGGATTGGCTGTGGTTTGGTTTTGGGGTAAGGATTGGGTTTGGTGTTTGGGTTGGCTTTGAGGCTTCCTATCAAAAGCTTCTATCTTTCTCTCTTCCAGTATATCGGGCTTTCTCATTAACTGCCCTAGTCCTACTCTTAATATCTTTAATAAGTTTTTGGGCTCTCTTGCATTCCGCCTTGAGCTCCGCCAACGAGTCAATTTTTATGGCGAAGGTCAAGTTGGCTAGGTATGGTTTGAGATTGCCCTTGACTATGCCAACCAATTCCCTCTCAGGGATTCTCTTCCGCAAACGGAATGTCAGGTTTTGAAGTTGTGAAGTCGTCGTAAGCTAAAAAACAGTCTGTATGTATTTTGACGATAATAATTTAAAAAAAAAGATGGAATCAGACAATCGAGGATACAATGGATTCCCCCAGGACCCCATAACCTAAATATTAATGAAATATAGTACCAAAAAAATCAAAATATTCAAGTAATCAATAATATGTTTGGTTGTACGTATATATGTATGTGTATAAAAATTAAAGTTAAAAAAAATAAATGTAAGGCGCGATAACCTCCGAAGAGATCTAAGACCGAGCTTCTCTTCCAATTTGCGTCGTGCTCCTCTTGATTTTCGCTACAAATTAGCCGGACGGGGCCTACATGTTTTATGCCGACTCCGAACGGCATCTGCAAGGCAGATGAGTTTTCATTGAGAGATTTTCATGGCAGAAATACACCCGGAGCGCTTGCCAAACACTGTCGAGGGGCTACCCCGCTTTAGAAAAATTTTCTTCGAATTAAAAAACCTTATTTCTAAAATTTTGATGTTGCTTTGCCCGGGGTGCGAACCCAGGGCATACGGTGTGGTAGGCGGAGCACGCTACCATCACACCACGGTGGCCGCCAGAAAATTATGTGTGGGATATAAAACTAACTAAATTTTGTTTTCCATCAAAAATAAAATGGCAGATATAAAACTGAGTAGTAAGTATTAGACAAAAAAACAATTAAAGGTATTCTGAAATTTAAGGGATATGATAAAAAATCCAAAATTCAAATGTATAGGAACTTCAATGTATGTATGTGTAATTTTTCTTTCTTTTTCATGTCACTAATGAGACATGAAAAAAAAAATAAAAACGGCAATATAAAACCAGAAAAAAAATTCAATATTAAAAGTACTCAAAACTAAAATAAAACTAAATACGTAGCTTGTGTGGATGTGTGTGTGTGTAAATCAAAACTTCAAAAATTCAATTCCGGTTATATGTGCTTACAACTAAAATCAGATGCCAACCCTATTGAATGTGACTAAAAAAAAACCAAACATTTTCAAAACGCAACTTAAAAAAAATATCTTATTAACCAAAATAAAACAATTGTCGAATCTGAAATTTGCAAAGAAAATAACTACTAAAACTGAATGTATTTATTTTGGTGTGTGCGGGGCAGCTTTGGCGAAGGTTCGGTGAAGGCAGTATGTTCGTACGTATCTAACTACTGTCTAGTCAGTTTTCGTGCAGTCCGTGAAAGTGTGGCACATCACGCTCAACAGTTAGTCCCTAAGAGTGGATGCCACAGCTCCTCTCTAGCTATCGTGGCGACGACTGCAAACCTCACTTTCCGGCAGTGCTGGATACCCGGCAAAGTAGCTTAAACAGCTTGCCACGACCTTCCGCTAATATCCGTCGTCTAGCTAAATGTCATACCAGGTACCACTTAGTCAAATTGCAGGAACCCGAAGAACGAAACTTGGCATGACCACTCAGCTACTCCTTATACCTTTGTCATGATGACACATGTCGACCAGGCGAGCCCAATCGGCGTTGTCATCATGACGGTCCCTGTCCTGTCAAAAGAGGGAAACAGTGATTGGAATCGGAAGGATAAGTAGGATTTTAAAAAAATCTAAGAAGGAAAGTAAAAAAAAAGATTAAGAAATTTAAAAGTAAGAAATGGGAATTAAGGGAATTAAGTTTTTTCGCCTCGTGGCAAAAATACTCATGCAGAGTATTTGGTTAGAAGGCACCGCTTGGGACGAACCAGTATCGAAAATTACGCTGGAAAATGGAAAACCTTCACCGACCAATACCATGAGATCAGTAAAATAAAGATACCTAGATGGGCCAATTTTTCTCCAGGAAACAACATCGAGATCCATGGATTTTGTGACGCATCCGAGAAGGCTTATGCAGTGAAAACTCTTTCTCTTCCACATTTGGAACTTTGCGGAGCCGTGCTGTAGCGGAAATCTCCGAATCAATTTTCAGGAACCTCAAATTGGGACCAGTGAAAGTGCACCTTTGGACGGATTCAACTATCGTCCTCGCATGGATAAGGAAACCGCCCTGTTCTTGGTCCACGTTCGTCGCACATCGGATCACCAAGATCATCTACATGGTAGGAAATAAGGACTGGTTGCGCGTGAACACAGAGTCCAACCCAGCAGATTTAGGTAGCAGAGGATTAACGGCGTCTGAATTGGTCAACAATTCGTTGTGGTGGCAGGGACCTTCTTGGCTGCAAGAAGACACTTCCAAATGGCCAGAACAAGAAAATGACTACACCACCTCCGTAGAGGAAAAGAAGGCGAAGACCTGCGCAACGACAACCGTACATTCTACCGATGTTCTCCAACGCTTTTATGACCTACCTGGGGCTTTACGGGTGCTCTCATACGTTATGAGGTTCTACCGAAGAACTCACCGCGAAACAAAAAATTCACTCCATGTCATGTCGCACTTAATCTCCCATGTCGAAGTTAAGGCCACTACACGAATTTTAATTAAAATCTATCAGAAACAACATTACAGTTCAGAATATAAAGATCTGAAGGCCGGAAATACAATTAAAGGGAAAAGTGCAATACTCTCACTTAATCCCTACTTAGACCAAGATGGCATCATTCGGGTAGGAGGGCGACTCGGTACGTCACAGATCTTAGCTTTTAATGAACCCCACGCAATCCTCCTCCAATACAACTGCAGGTTATCCCGTCTGACAGTACTAATGTTTCATCAACAAAGTCTGCATGGGGAAAACTAACTCATGTAACGTCTGATACGCACCCAATACTGCATACCTACTGTAAAAACCATGATTAGGGCAGTCATTCACAATTAGAAGGTTTGCACCATATATCGAAAACGGGCGCAGACCCAGCTGATGGGTATTCTCTCTCGCGAACGCACGACATTCAGCCATGCATTCGCGAATACTGGAGTCGACTTCGCCGGTCCGTTCGACATTAAATGTTACCACGGCAGAGGGTGCCGACTATCCAAAGGCTATGTCTGCCTTTTCGTGTGTTTTTCCACACGAGCAATTCATATGGAGGCCACTACTGACCTCAACACACCATCATTTCTTACGTCATTTGCCCGTTTCATATCTAGGCGCGGATGCCCAAAAAACATGTACTCCGACAACGGTACGAACTTCAAGACTTTCATCTCACAAGAATGCTGTCTCAAAATACAGCCACCAGTCACTCACGTGGCATTTCATCCCTGCGGGCGCTCCCCATATGGGAGGCTGGAATGAAAACCTTCAAAAGCCACTTCAAAAAGATAGCCTCACCACACAAATTCACCTTCGAGGAATTACATACATCGAGGCATGCCTGAACTCGCGGCCGCTTAGCTCGGCAACCAAAGCATGCCCGACGGTTGGAATCTAAGTGTTCTTTGCCCAGTCCACAAGAAGGGTGTTACTGCAAAATGCACCAACTATCGTGGAATCAGCCTTCTTAATATCGCATATAAGGTCCTTTCAAGTGTATTGTGCGAAAGATTGAAGCCCACCGTGAACCGGCTGATTGGACCTTATCAGTGCGGCTTCAGACCTGGTAAATCTACCATCGACCAGATTTTCACAATGCGCCAAATCTTGGAAAAAACCCGTGAAAAGAGAATCGACACACATCACCTCTTCGTCGACTTTAAAGCCGCCTTCGACAGAACGAAAAGGAGCTGCCTATATGCCGCTATGTCTGAATTTGGTTTCCCCGCAAAACTTATACGGCTGTGCAAAATGACGCTGAGCAACACCATCAGCTCAGTCAGAATTGGGAAGGACCTCTCCGAGCCGTTCGAAACTAAACGAGGTTTCAGACAGGGTGACCCCCTATCGTGCGATTTCTTTAATTTGATGCTGGAGAAAATTATACTAGCTGCAGAACTTAACCGCACTGGAACAATATACTATAAAAGCGTGCAATTACTGGCATATGCTGATGACATTGATATCATCGGCCTAAACACCCGCGCTGTTAGTTCTGCTTACTCCAAGCTGGAAAAAGAAGCGGTAAAGATGGGTTTGATGGTGAATGAGGACAAAACGAAGTACCTGCTGTCATCGAGCAAAGAGTCAGCGCATATGCGCCTTGGCAACCACGCTACTGTTGGCAGCCATAATTTCGAAATAGTAAAAGACTTCGTTTATTTGGGAACCAGCATCAACATTAGCAACAACATCAGCACTGAAATCCAGCGAAGAATCAATCTTGCCAATAAATGCTACTTTGGACTAGGTAGGCAATTGAAAAGTAAAGTCCTCTCTCGGCGAACGAAAATCATACTCTACAAGTCACTTATCGTACCCGTCCTGCTATATGGGGCAGAAGCATGGACCATGACAACAGCAGATGAAGCGGCTTTGGGAGTGTTCGAGAGAAAAGTTCTTCGAAAGATTTATGGACCTCTACGCGTTGGCGATGGCGAGTACCGAAGAAGATTTAATGATGAGCTGTACGAGCTATACGCAGACATCAACATAGTCCAGCGAATTAAAACGCAGCGGCTGCGCTGGCTAGGCCATGTTATGCGAATGAAAGATGATGCTCCGGCCAAGAAAGTGTTTCTATCGGAACCCGCCTATGGAAGCAGAGGTAGAGGGCGGCCCCCACTCCGTTGGAAGGACCAGGTGGAAAACGATTTAAACTCCCTTGGTGTGACCAATTGGCGCCGGTTGGCGGAGCGAAGGAGCGACTGGCGCGCCTTGTTGGACGGCCATAACCGTTTAGACGGTTAAGCGCCAATTAAGTAAGTAAGTAAGTAAGAGTTCCTTTTAACAATCCCTCCATTCCTCCATATCCCTACTTTCAAAAAAATCAAACCCAGCTCTCGTTCACCCGGAACGAGGCCAACCAACAACCCTAACGCAGATCGCCCATCTGGCACTAAACACTTATTTTTTTTATTTTTTACAAAATCAACCCAAATTCACTCGTCACCCCGAGCGAGGACACAAGAAACAACCCGAACTCTCTCGTTTTCCCAGAACGAGGACACCAGAACCCTAACGCAGATTCACTATCTGCCACAAAATCCGCGATTCGATTAGCAATCACACCGCCCAAATATCACATCCCATATGAACTAAACGTCCAAATTAAAGTATTTTCGACTCGAGCATTATTAAATCATCGGGAGAAGAATGTACCTTAAATGAATAATCGTTTATGATTCATATTTCGAATCGCTTTATACATATTTGATAGGTTTGTAAAATTAAGATTTAATTGTTCAGAGTAGTGTTCGACTGTTTTTCAGTCAGTTTCTGTTCATAGTCGTGAATATTTGTCAATTCTTACGACTGTGATGCATTTGTTCTTCATATCTCATGGAAAAGTAAGTGTACGTGAATAAAAAGGAGATCTTCAATGAAAAGTAAAATTTTCATAAGTATAAAATTCACTATTCAGAGTCAACAAAAAGATTCATAGAGCCGAATGGAAAATGATCAAGGATTTTCGATCACCTTCAGTAAACACATTTGATTCAAATAGGATTCTAAAATGTATTAGAAAAAGACATATAATCAGTTCTGATCATTAAAAGTATTCATATTTGATTATTTCTCGTTTAAGAGTAATCAAATTGTATTAAGACGGAAATAAAGCCTCCCGCCATTTCTCTTCTTTAACTTTTAATAGCTTTCGAACAATTGGCACAGCAACAGACGGATTCCATTTTTTTTTAGCCTTGAATTATTTCTCCAGCTTTGTCACCATATATATGATGTCTGGCTCGTTGGTGTATAGTTTCTGAGGGGCCACCCAAGTAATCGTCTAAATCATATCGGCTCAAATCTTCTGGCGACATACGTGACATTGTGGTTACCCTCCCTCGAGAACACGAATTGGTGCACTGTTCAATTACAACATCTAATTAGGAGCGTTCATCTTTCGTCCTGTAAATCGACTACGCAAATTGTGTTTTACGTGATGGTATAGATATGGAATCCTCGCTTGCCAATGTAGGAAAGGAGACCCATTTATTATTTAATTATTCGCGATACAATGCTGTTTCTTCCCGAACATTTCTTCGGAACAATTGGTTGTGGTAACGCACAACAGGAGGCTCCAAGCCGTTTGCATGACGCTAAATCGATAGCTTGTGCTGACTCACCCCGCGGTGCCGATGTGCCGCCAGAATAGGAACTTCTTCTAAACCGAATACGCTGGAACCACCACCGCCATGGCTTCCTTAAGACAGTTGCGTTACTGATTGTCCAAGGAAGTTGGTAAATACACTCAAACGATCAGGAAATTTACTCAATAATGGCGCCACCAAATTTAACAATTCAGTCTTTGATACAATCCCTCATTGAAAAGAGTTAGACAACGTAAAAGGTCGTCACACAGCCAAGAATTTCGTAGTGCTTTACGAACTTTATCAAAGAGGTCAACATCGGAGAGCGTACATTTACGCGATGGCCCCGAAAAGGATATATCCTGGCATATAGGCTTATGCTTTTAGCAGGAGGTGGTCCACCCCCACTACCATTACCGCCGTGATCAATTGCGGGACGACGTGTGGCTACAATGGTGACGTGACCCACCAAGCACTTGCTGGGTATAATTCATACTTATACGATCCATACCGACACTATTCATTGTGGTATTGCCACTGCCACCTAAAGCTCCCATACCTTGGTGGTCTCTTCGAGGAGTGACCAGGAACGCTGCTAATATTGGAGCTGGGTGCCTGTTCATATTTCAACCCACTACCCGTTTGATTATTACTGCGATGTGGGTCTTTTTCGTAGTTACGTACACCCCCTGCCGCATTTGATTCATCATCGACGGCCAGAAACTACATTTTCTTGTAACAGCTTTAAATGAAATGCACTATCGCTAGGATGAAGCGTAATATAATGATGTAAATCTTTATCGTAGACTTAACTCTCCACCACGTCCGCTACCTGAACTTGTATGGATCACATGATCTTGGGATTGTTGTTTGTTATTGTACGGTTTGAGTCTAACGCTCGTATTCATGGTAGATCGATTACCTAATGCAGCGGCGGGTGTACTACCACCGATCTGAGATAATGTTGCATCGCCATTAACGCCAGCAACAACTTTCGGATTGCGTCGTCTACGTCGACGCCCTTTTTTACCTAAAATTTTTGAGGCAGCCTCTGTAAGATCGCTTTGCTTTAGTTGTTCACGCTGCGACAATTCAGGTTGTGTCTTGACTAAAGTAGGCGTTGAAACAACAGCATTCTCTGCGGCTGGTGCTAACACGTCTGCTTTCATTGTTGTCACTAATTCCTGATGTGGTTGTGTGCGCAAAAATGGACGGAAACGTAAACAATGACGGCAAGCTTTATCCGCTTCAGCAGCACTAATACCTTGATGTTAAAAACAAAATATCGTTTACCATCGCCCAAAAATATTTCCGAACGAAAATATTCATCTGAAAACATTTCAGCCAAATAAGCACCACTTTTTGAATTATTTGGTGCATGCACTTCTTGATGGGTTGAAATGTTTAGCTTTCCCGGTGAAACTAATTCATTTTTATTATTACCAATGCGCACTAGGCAGACGCGATAGCAGCAAATCGGACCATTGCGTTCACTTATGCGTAGTACACAAAGCTTAAATACACACCTATCATCAGGCATTTTTTTATTTTAATCCACATTATACGACTAATAGCATCTGGCACAGCAATAGGCATTGCTGTGCCGTGTAATTGCCGATACTGTGATAGTATAATTTGTATTTGGATTAACACCATTGGAGATGGTGCTATGATGTGGATTGTCTACTTGTCTTATTTGGGCGCCCATATTTCATTACGTAGCTTACCATCAAGCTTATATGTAGAATAACCATCGAATTGTATATGATATGAAACTACTTTCCGATTTGGTATTTTAGGCATGTGCCAACGCACCGCAATAGAATGACGTGTATTATTTCTATCATCACATGATAGATAAAGATCGATAGTTTCACTAGCGACAACATCCATTGGGGTGCCATTCACTGCCTCCGACCAAGGACCACATTGTGTCGTGAGATCACTACACGCGCGAATTTTAAATTCATATACAGTGGCGGTTTTTAAATTAGCAAACATATATGGCAAATTTCTGGAATTTTGTTGAAACACAGTCTCTTCAACAATACGTGGCGTTTCACCTGCTTCAGGAATAACTAATACATAATATAGTATGTATGGCAACATATTAAATGGTGGTGCATCCCAACCAATTATTTTAGCGGATGGGGTACTATCTGTTGTACCAACTTTGGGTATAAATATGGGATCCTTTTCTAATGTTCGTATAGGTGATGGATATTGAAATGGTGCACCGTTACCAATACTATTCTTAGCTGTTATAGTTAGCGTGTAAATTGTATTGGGTTGGAATTTTTCCAACACATATGAGGTATTACGTCCACCAATTATATTATTATAATATTTTAACGTTGTAGAATATTCTTCAATATACAAAATTTTTGTACCGGACCACTTCCACCATTAACAGTCCATTTTAAATATATTTTATCAGCGCCTACAGCTTTTACATAATCTATGCTTACTTGTAGCACATCCATGACTAAGAAGAACACATTCCTTTTCATTGCAATTGTGCCAAATGTATTGTATGCTACCCTACCTTACGAAGTCCATAATACATCTTCCACCATATTGTCTTGCTAATAAACCTGCAAAGAAAAACAAGAAAAAAAAATCATACATTAATAAATTGCATAAATGGGCATCGCAAAAATGTGACAACTGACGGCGCGGCCAACGCCGCAGTTGGAGCACACCTTTTGCGATGCCGGTAACCTAGAGAAAGAAAAAAAACCCAAATAAACCCGGTATCCTGCCCAGTCTCCATCATCCATCACCAACCACCTGAAAAAAAAGAAAATACATTAGTATATGAAATAAAAGAAACATATTTATTGTAATAAAATTAATTCAAACATGTTACTACTTACCCTTGTTTACGACAGCAACGCGTGCAAAATCGAACGAATGAAGCAAATTAAAAGGTGAATCGGAATATTTATTTTACCGTTTGCTTCAATTCGTTTGAAATTTACATTCCCTACACTGGAATGTTCATTTCGTTTGATTTTGCCGTTGGTACACGGGTAACCAACGTAGGTATGTATGGATGATACGTACAAGAGAGCGAGAAACGGCAGAGTTGCCATGTTACCTAACTCGACCACCAAATTGTCCGTTTTACGACGCCTCTGTTAGTGTTTAGACACTAACGTTCCTTTTACCCAGAACGACCACGACAAATAAGAAGGTCGAACTTATTTATAAACAATTCAACTTTATTCTAGAAATAATATAACTAACCATCTAATTCATAAACATAAAAAAAACGAAATCCAAATGTTGAAATTCAACGAAAACAAAATTATTTAAACTCCTGCCCGGGAAACCCCAGAACTTCTATCCCTAGTGCATCCGTTTTCGGTGCACGGATAACGCAAAGACGCATACCGCTTCAGACAATCCCCGCACCGGTACGGGTAAAAGTCCATATGCCCATTTAAATGGGCAATCAAAATCGTGAAAGGGCTTAGTGCCCGATGGCACACGCGGCAACTAAACTGCCAATTGGACACTGGACCCTAGTGGGGCTGCCACACCCACAATACTCCTTCACACCCACGATAAAATGTGGAGTACCGCGTTGTGGTCCTCCCGCGTACCCTCACGACAATGGGCGTCCGCCTCGCACAGAGCACTCCGGGGTCGGCGCGCCGCAGCTCCTCCCTCACTACATGCTGCAGGACCTCGACCGGCGCAAAACATGGCAATGAGCCCCTTCGCCGCTCCGCATAGCGGATGTCCGCGACCACCTCAATGGGTTCCGCACCCCCTCCGCACACTCCAGTGTCACACATATATATTGCCGCGGTTCCATTTGACATTGAAAAGAAAAAAGAATGAAAATAGAAAACCCATTAGAGAAAAAATTATGAAAAATCCGTTAGGAATTTATAATACTTACGTTTTACTAGGCTGAGAATCCATTTGCAAATAACAATGTGGTGAGGATAATTTATCCAAAACTATCCTAAATTAATGTACCCTGGAAAATTCCTGTTACTGGTAAACAACAGATGGCAACCCGCAACATAACAACGGCAGTCTCAGTAGTGCTGTCAGACTAAGGGTGAATACCGAAAACTAAATAGACAAAATCAGTACCGAAAACCGCAAAACTTCACAATCGGGACTGACGTGTTTTTTTTACTCATATGGGCATTTCGTGCAGTACCAACCCCCCCAATCATACACGACAAAGGAATTAAAAAAAAAAACCTCTACACAAAAATTACACATTTTTTTTTTACAAAGAAGTTTTTTTATGTTGTTTTTTTTACCTTTTCCGTTTTTGGGTACTGTTTTCTGGCAGGACTTGTTGTTGGTTAACAACATACATTCATGCCTCAAGCGTCCGAGTCCCGAAAGGAATCACTCCCGGAATTAGAAAATTCAACCTTTTCTACTGGCCTAGTTGTACTACTTCCCCAGTGACCTAGTTTTTTTTTTCAAGGAAAAGCAAATACATATATGTGGGAGCCTTAAAGTAATTAAGACATTTTACAACACTGTATGTCATAAAGCGACTGCAGGCGGACAACGGACTAACTGCAGAAACATAGTCATAGTTTGCGCTTGAGGACAGTTCATATGAAGTTGAGTAGTGAATCGGACGCGCCACGGCAAGTAAAAATAACTTCTTTTTTGTATATGCCGAAGCATAAGTGCAAAGTAAAAATGTTTAACTAAATAAATAAATTTGAACTAAAACATGTGTAAATGTGAACTAAAAGTGTCTATATAACCTAAAATAGTAGCGTACAACGCAAAACAATACGAACTTGAAATGTTAATTGTAAAACCGAAATAAATGAAATACAAACAATTTGACGTAATTTTAAAGAAAAGAGCGTGTTAATACCTTTTGAACCCCACATATATGTATATATATATTCTCACGCCGCAAACTCACCATACCAGCTATCAGCTGACCAATAAATACACGACAGGGTTGCATGTTACATTTAGCATAATGGTACGTGCAGATAGAACGCGTCGTGGAAAACGCATCGCCAATCTGCAAATTCATGTCAGGTGATGGTAAATAACGCATCTCTGCTTGGTAAAAATTGTATTTAATATCCCGGGTTAAACCATCCACTTCATATAAGCATAGGCAGGTGGTGGAATTTCGAATTGAATTACCTTTTTCGCTATTCGTCATGAGATGTCGCACAAAATTAATTTCATTACGTCCGTTCCAACCTCCCACGCTTATAAACAAAACAAGTAATTTCGCGCGGCTGGCTTGAAATCACGTCCGTTCCAAGCTCCAGCACACCGCATACTTACTGGTTTTGTTAAAATGCATAAGCTGCTCGAAATCACGTCCATTCCGACAGTACTAACTAATAATCTAATACCTGTTTAGAATATATGCACTATCGCGAGAACAAGCCTCACCCAACCAACTTCACGGCCACTCGGCCTGGCACATCCATAAAATGCCACAGTCGCCCTGAGAGCGATACGACACGTTAGACGCTGGAACGGAGACCTCGGTCTCTTCGTCTAGCCCAGAGAAACCTCAAAAAACCTCGGAGTCTGGAAAGAACTGCAAATCTGGAAAGGAGACCTCGGCCTCTCCATCCGGAACAAAAAAACAAAGGATAACAAAAAAAAAAATTTTTCCAGTCTGGAACGGAGACCTCGACCTCTTCGTCCAGTCTTACTGACCTTCGACTATAAAAATAATAATGGCGGCCACCGTGGTGTGATGGTAGCGTGCTCCCCCTATCACACCGTATGCCCTGGGTTCAACTCCCGGGCAAAGCAACATCAAAATTTTAGAAATACGATTTTTCAATTAGAAGAAAATTTTTCTAAGCGGGGTCGCCCCTCGGCAGTGTCTGGCAAGCGCCCCGATTGTATTTCTGCCATGAAAAGCTCTCAGTGAAAACTCATCTGCCTTGCAGATGCCGTTCGAAATCGGCATAAAACATGTAGGTCCCGTCCGGCCAATTTGTAGGGAAAAATCAAGAGGAGCACGACGCAAATTGGAAGAGAAGCTCGGCCTTAGATCTCTTCGGAGGTTATCGTGCCTTACATTTTTTTATAAATATATTACAATATGAATTTCTATATTTAAAAGTTACGTTTAAACCAGTGGCAAGAAATATTCGCTTATATCTTTCCATAACCGCTAATTTCTCATCCTAGCTTAGGTGGCATGCTGAGCAAGTCGGGCAGAATTCCCGGCCACCCGCGATGCTGACGAAATACGCGATCTAGGTTATGTTTAGTTTCTAAGGCATCTCTTTTTTCTCGTTCTTTTTCAACAGTCAGAGATCATTGGTGGAAAACGATATTGCGTATCGCAAGGGGGCGGCATGTTTAGGCAGGATGCCGAACTTTTCCGCATCTGAGTGCGGTCCCCCTAATGCAACTCTGCAATTCGATACTCGAGACTCGATTTAACTTATAGCCACCCATACCATCACCGCCCTATACATGCGCATGCACGTGTATGTGTGTTTTGCCAGCTCTTATGCACATGCACGTCGGCGTTTATGTGTGGGTGAATTTCCCCTACAAAAACGGAGGATTTTGCGGGCCAACGGTTGTAGCCTTGATACAACCGGCCTCTTGGATTTTAGCCGCCAACCAGCTCACATCTGCCGTCAGCGATCTCTGCCGTTCTTCCACGATTTCTTAAGGTAATATTGTAACGTTTTTATTTCTAAATTCTACATAATAAAGCCTATCTATTATAATGAGAAATCGCATCTTATCTCCTTTCTTTATTCCTAATACAACCCGTTCATTGAGACAGATCCAGTGCGCCCATCTCCCGCAAGGATCAGACGCGCCCCGGCCGAACAGACCATTGGCGTAAGCCTGCCTAAAGGGTCGAAAAGTTTGGCTATAGCGGATAGGACTGCTCGTTTGGTGATATTTTCGCCATTTTCTAGGGTTCCTGCTTTGAAATAAAATACGTCTGAGTGAGCGTTCTATCGTGCTCCCAGGGCTTTTATCGAATTAGCTTCTTCGAACGCTAAGAAATCCTCGCTGAGCAAAACCGTTTTGGGGATGTCTTTTAGGATTTCCTCACAATTTGAAGTCCACTTGCGTAATGGAAAGCCAGCTGAGTGTAAGGCTTCGCGAATCTCGTTTCTTGCTTTGATGGTTGACGCTATTGTGTGTCCTCCAGATAAAATATCATCTACGTACATACTATCTCTTAGTATGCTAGCCACTGTAGGGTGAGTTTGCTGCGTCGTCAGCCAGTTGTAAGAGCGCTCTTATCGCGAGATATGGAGCGCAATTCACTTCGAAGGTAACTGTTTTTAATTCGTAAAGACTAATAGGGTCATTCGGGGAAGTGCGATGGACAATACGTTAAAATTTGGTGCGATTTTCTTTCGCCAAAATTTGTCGATAATCTTTTCGATGTCGCTATTAAAGACGAAACGGTATAGTCTCCATCGTAAGATAAGGATGGGTAGATCGGCTTGTAGAACTGGGCCTGGGAGGAGGATATCACTTAAGCTATTACCGTTGGCCGTAGGGCTCGAGGCATTAAATACTACGCGTACCTTTGTAGTGGTATTTTTTCCGCTTTAATAACGGCGTGGGGGGCAGGAAATAATTATTCGAATCGTCGGATAAGATATTGTTTTTTATTTTGCTCATATGTCCGAGAGTTTCATACTCCGACAATACCCGAACATACTCTCTACCTAACTCTGGATTTTTTATTAGTCGTCCCTCATTCCGGAAGAATTGAGAGCATGCTCGCTTCAGGGACGGTCCTAAATTAATATTGTTAGGGTAATCCTGCTGGAAAGGTAGTGAGACGGTGTATCTTCCATCTTCATCACGTTTCGTTGTTTCTTTAAATAATTTTTCGCAATACCTCTCCTCTTCGTTTAATATTTTGTTTTTGGGTACATTTTCTACCTCCCGGAAAGCTTTGAGTTGGCTGTCTAATGCAAACTTGTTGTAGAAAGACATAATGCTCTTCGTTCGATTCGCTGATTCAATACGACCGGTTAGTATCCAACCGAACACTGTCTCTTGGGCTAAGAGTGTGTTGAGCACATATTTTCTTATACCGCTCATTTTAATTTGGGAATATATGTCACCGCCAAGCATGAGGTCTACGTCTTCGTTGACGTAGATCCTCTTGTCTGCCAAAACCAAGTCTGGGAATGCCTGCATAGTCATTGCGTTGATATGGCAGGATGGCAAATTCCCAGTGAGTTTAGATAGAACGAGAACGGGTGTAGTCAGGCTGAAGCAGGAATCCTCTGGTGAACGTAATTCGATCATGGATGCTTTTTTCACCTGTGCTGACACCGCACATTCAGACCCAGAATCAATTAATGCCCGCGCGGAGAAGTCGGTACCATTATGGTGTACGCGAGCAGTTCCTAATAGCACACATGTGCTGGAATTGGCATGGCAGGATTTGACATTCTGGTAAGTAGAGGAAGGTAGTTGTCCCGACTCCTGTCTTTTCCGCGCCTGTGCAGAAGTTGGTGGGGTATTATCCGCATCTTTGAAAGGATTGCACACCGCCGGTTGCTGAAGTGTGTCCGCATGGAGGAGCGTGTGGTGACGAGAGTGGCATTCGGCACTGTTTTACGAACTGGTGCACCTCGTCACTGTGTGTCCTGGGGATAAACAGTTCAGGAGCCGTTTGTGGATTTAACGAATTTAATCCTTTCTACCGGGGCTAAGTCGCAAAAGCGTGAACAGTTGCGTAATCTGTGCTCCGTAGATTTGCACATTTTATACATTGATTTTGTTGTTTGCTTGGATACTTTTGTTTGAAAAGCACCAAATCTTTTCGTAGGGGTTTCCGGCGATTGTCGCGACGTGGTTGATTTAGAAGTGGCATTCCCTGTAAAACCAGACACGGTTTCAAGTGTCTGAAAACGATTTGACAAGAATTTGTCCATATCCTCCCACTTGGATATGTCCGTTTTGTAGTCAATGCTCTGCTCCCATAGAGCCAACATATTTTCAGGAAATTTTCAAGTAATTTGAAACATCGATCTGATGGGTTTTTAAGGATGCCAAACAATTATTTATATCGCGCTGTAAGGTTTTGAGTGAGCTGCCGCACTCGCTATCCATCTTTTTTAGATTAAATAAAATTTGTAGGACTGAGTTGACGAGAATCCGTTTATTCTCGCATCTCTCACATAGGTTTTTCCAGACTGCTTCGAAGCCTTCATTTGTCAAGGGACATTTCTTTACGATATCCTTTGCTCACCTTGAGTTTTTTGGTTAAGGTGGAACCACTTTTCTACCGGGCTTCGGCGACTGTTGTTTTTGTAGATGGCCGTGAACAGGTCACGAAACCTTTGCCAAGATAGGTAGTCGCCCTTGAATATCTCAGTATCACAGGCTGGCAGGCGGATGCTGTGTTCACGCTCACGATATCCTTCAGGTCGAACCTATCTATCGCTTTCCTGCTTCAATTTGTCTTGAAGTTCAGCCATGTTCGACATGCATCGCAGGAATACGGCATATGCCGCTTTTTGCTTGATCTTGACTGCTGAAATTTTCTTTGCGTAGAGCGTATCAGAGTCAAGTAACTCCTCGAGGGCGGTCTCTGCTTTTTCCCACTTAGCTTGCAACTCTTTTTGCTGTATTGCTAGCGTGTGTACTGTGTGCCGCACTTATGTCATTGAAGTTAGCCTCGAACTCCATCATTCGATCGGCCAACCTAATGTACGATTCCATTTCAATGAAGAAAGGATGAATTTAAGTGAAGGGATATAAACTTTAACAATCTGAGCGAATCACCCAACCAACCGATAAATATACAAAAACCCTATATTTAACGCTTTCAATTTGTTTATTTTTTTTGCTGACTTCGCAGCTTATTTTGTGCCGAAAAGCAGGGAGAGGGGGAGAGCAACAACAACGTCTTTTGTGGAAATAAAGGGGGTCACTCTCCACTTCAAAGTTAAATTGTATTGTTTAGTAAGTGCGCACGCTGATATGAACTCGACGAAAAGTGTAAAAACTTGTGATAAATCTTGTGCAAAAACCAAGAAACTGTGTAACAAAAATTTATTAGAAAAACTAGTGAAATTAACGTGATGCAAAAAGAAACAGAAATGTCGGCAATCGACTGGCGTGAAATATTTGTGAAAGTGAGGTTATGTGCACCTCTACCTTGCGCTGTGTCCGGAGAGCCTTACCGCTGGTGGGGGGACAGAGCAGATAGTCACAAAGAGTCTGAGACAACGTTAATGTGCCGCGTTTGCACTTAATTTTCTTCCCGACACTAATAACTTTTTCACACTTTTCGCAGTTAATCACAGTCACAACGCGTGTGGCACTCAGAATATATTTTATACACAGTTTTATTTTATCTTGTTATAACTAAAAAAAAAAAAATTGTGGCAAGAAATATTTCACTTACTTTTATTTGGCGATATGCTGGTGCTGATGTGGCAAGATGACTTGATGTGTTGCAGTGGCTTTAGCTGGCTGTCGCTTGCTCAGTGGTTTGACGCTGTTGTGAAATAATAAACGTTCAAGCTTTTTGTGGTATAGCTGTTGGTTGTGGCAAAATTCTCCGGATAACTTTTTATGGCAATTTCTGCAATTTTTGTGCGGACAGCTACGATCTTATGTTGTGGACTGTAATTTAGGTGTTGTATTTCAAATTCCTGGTAAGATAGGACCAAATGTTCAGCCGGGGTACGTCTGATCCTTGCGAGAGTTGGGCGCACCAGGTCGATCTCAATAAACGGGTTGTATTAAGAATAAAGAAAGGAGATAAGACGATATTTCTCATTATAATAGATAGGCTTTATTATGTAGAATTAAAAAATAAAAAGGTTACAATATTACCTTAAGAAATCGAAGAAGAACGGCAGAGATCGCTGGCGGCAGATGTGAGCTGGTTGGCGGCTCAAATCAAAGAGGCCGGTTGTATCGAAGGCTACAACCGTTGGCCCGCAAAATCCTCCGTTTTTGGAGGGGAAAGTCACCCACACATAAACGCCGACATGCATGTGCATAAATGCTGACAAAACACACATACACGTACATCCGCTTGCATAGGGCGGTGATGGTATGGGTGGCTATAAGTTAAATCGAGGCTAGAGTATCGAATTGCAGAGTCGCATTAGGGGGATCGCACTCAGATGCGGAAAAGTTAGGCATCCTGCCTAAACAGGGCACGCCAAATCCGTGAAAGCCTTCTTTCTCTAAAAATTTTATAACCTCAACTGAAGTGGCCCTACTCATAGGTTTTAAAAACAAAAACTTAGTAAAAGATCTAAACAAAAAAAAACATATACACTACCATCACAAGTACGAGTATATGGACCCATAAAATCTATGAATAAGCTTAGGAAAAGTCGTTCTGTGAGCTTTAGTTTATCCATCATCGGTTGTTTGAACATGTTTTGGGTCTTATTGGTTCTACAAATTTTGCAAACTTTAACATAGAGTAGACATCTGAAACCATACGAGGCCAGTAGTGTTTTTGCCGTAGTCGAGATAGCGTTTTGTAAATACCGCCATGTCCAGCCGACGGTGAGCCATGAGACGACTCTACCAGCCCCTCTCGCAATCCCGACGGAACCCAGAGCTTCCAGGTCTGGTTCGCTAGAAGATCATCCTCCCTATCGAAGTGCGTGCGTTTGTAAACATAGCCGTCCGATAGACATAAGTCAGGTAATTTGTCGTTGTTCTCGGTCACCGCATTTTTTTACTCCGTATGCTCCTCGAAATCGAAGTACGGCGACTCGAGACAAACGTCGATGGCTCTATCGCTCGTCACTATTTCATCCATGTGCATTCGTGAGAGTGTGTCGGGAACCACGTTTTTTCACCTTTTCGATGTTGAATATCGAAGTCATAACCCTGGAGTTTCAAACTCCATCTTCCCAGCCTCCCAGAAAGTTCTTTCTGATTCATGAACCGTTTAAGGCTGGCATGATCAGTTATGATGGTGAACGGGTTCACTGTGCACACAAGGACTACCACTACTAGGATTGGCTCTGGTTTGGTTTTGGGGTAAGGATTGGGTTTGGTGTTTGGGTTGGCGTTGAGGCTTCCTATCAAAAGCTTCTATCTTTCTCTCTTCCGGTATATCGGGCTTTCTCATTAACTGCCCTAGTCCTACTCTTATTCTCTTTAATAAGTTTTTCGGCTCTCTGCATTCCGCCTTGAGCTCCGCCAACGAGTCAATTTTTATGGCGAAAGTCAAGTTGGCTAGGTATGGCTTGAGATTGTCCTTGATTATGCCAACCAATTCCCTCTCAGGGCTTCTCTTCCGCAAACGGAATGTCAGGTTGTGGAGTTGTGAAGTCGTCGAAAGCTAAAAACAGTCTGTATGTATTTTGAAGATAATAATTAAAAAAAAGGATGGAATCAGACAATCGAGGATACAATGGATTCCCCAAGACCCAATAACCAAAATATTAATGATAATATGTTTGGTTGTACGTACATATGTATGTGTATACAAATTAAAGTTATGTGTGGGGATATAAAACTAACAAAATTTTTTTTCCATCAAAAATAAAATGGAAGATATAAAACTGAGTAGTAAGTATTACACAAAAAAAAAAAACAATTAAAGGTATTCTGAAATTTAAGGGATATGATAAAAAATCCAAAATTCAAATGTATAGGAACTACAATATATGAATGTGTACTTTTTTTCCTATTCAAGTCACTAATGACACATGAAAAAAAAATAAAAACGGCAATATATAACCAGAAAAAAAATTCAATATTAAAGATACTTAAAACTAAATACGTAATTTGTGTGGATGTGTGTTTGTGTAAAACAAAACTTCAAAAATTCAATTCCGGTTGTATGTGCTTACAACTAAAATCAGATGCCAACCCTATTGACTGTGACTAAAATAAAATCAAACATTTTCAAAACGCAACTTAAAAGAAAATATGTTACTAAACGCCAAAATAAAAAAATTGTCGAATTTGAAATTTGCAAAGAAAATTACTTTTAAAACTGAATGTATTTATTTTAGTGTGTACGGTGCATCCTTGGCGAAGGTTCGGTGAAGGCAGTATGTTCGTACGTATTTAACTACTGTCTAGTCAGTTTTCGTGCAGTCCGTGAAAGTTTGGCACATCACGCTCAAAAGTTAGTCCCCAAGAGTGGATGCCACACCTCCTCTCTAACTATCGTGGCGACGACTGCAAACCTCACTTACCGGCAGTGCTGGACACCCGGTAAAGTAGCTTAAGCAGCTTGCCACGACCTTCTGCTAATGTCCGTCTTCTAGCTAAGTGTCATACCAGGTACCCCTTAGTCAAATTAAAGGAACCCGAAGAACGAACCCTGGCATGACCACTCAGCTACTCCTTATACCTTTGACATGATGACACATGGCGACCGCGCGAGCCCAATCGTCCTGTCAAAAGAGGGAAACAGGGATTTGAATCGGAAGGAAAAGTAGGATTTAAAAAAACACTAAGGAGGAAAGTAAAAAAAAAGATTATGCAATTTAAAAGTAACAAATGGGAATTAAGGGAATTAAGTTTTTTCGCCTCGCGAAACCTGACATATTATCACCGACTAAATCTTCCGCGACTTTATTTACAACATGAACGTCCCAAATGTCGACCATTTTGAACATCCACGTCGATGCCACTACGCTACCGACTGTCCTACACCCCAAAATCTTGGGTGTGACGTTTGATCAGGATCTACATTTTGATGAGCACGCAGCCGCAATTGTTCCGAAGATCCAGAGCCGCAATAAAATCCTCAAATCCCTTGCTGGCAGTACCTGGGGAAAAGATAAAGAAACGCTCATTACTACATACAAAGCAATTGGCCAGCCGTTTACGTGCTGCGCGTTACCCATATGGTCGCCAAGCCTAAAAATTACCCACTGGCAGAAGCTGCAGGCCTGCCAAAATACTTCTCTCAGAATCGCCACGGGCTTTCTTCTTATGTCATCAGAACACCATCTACATAATGAGGCGAGAATACTCCCATCAGGGAGAGAAATGAGACGCTAATCAAACAGTTCCTGTTGAATACCCAGAAACCTGGGCATCCAAACAGACATCAGATTGATGAGCCAACACCGCCCAGGGGCTTAAGGAGTCATCTCCGTAAGCATTTTGAGGAAATGCGGCACCTGAGAACCCAGCCGTATGAAGCAAAAAAACACAAGCAGGTCCTTGGTGAACTCCACAAACAGGCGCCGTACCTTTATGCCGGGATTTGCCCGGTGAATCCAGTACTCAAAGAAAAGTACCCAAAACTTGTGGAAGAGGAACACATACTCCCCAGGGAAACGCGTGTCACCCTTGCTCAACTTCGTTCTGGATACTGTAACAGGTTAAACGCTTACCTATCCAGAATCAACCCCGACATACAAAATGTATGCCCCGCTTGCAATGGGTCCCACATGACACCAACCATCTCTTTAATTGTAATGTGGAACCAACGCCTCTAACACCCCTCTCATTATGGCCCACCCCTGTTGAAACAGCAAGTTTCCTTGAATTCCCGTTAGAGGATATTGATGATGATTTGTGATCGGTCGCGGCTGTTAGGTGGGGCGAAGCCCTGCTACAACAACAACAAGTAATCAAGATAAAAATGGAAATTTGGAATTTAAAATAAGAAATAATTAACTAACTGGGAAATGGAAATTTGATCGGGCTATTATCGTTGGGCGCCATTGTTACGTGTCTGACTGTTTGGGGTAGTGAGTAGCGGCGGCAGGCATGTATGCTTGCATCCCATATAATTTTAATAACAATTTAAATTTTCTTAAGTCTACTCCCTAGAGCTATCTAATAGATCGAATGGAAACCAAAGATATATGTAAGGAGAAAAACCCGCTTAAAATTAACTTTCAAGAAAAATCAAAACAAAATTACAACATAAAATTTCAATTCAATTCAATTCTTTGTAAAAAAAGAATAAAAAAGAAAACAAAAGGGTGAGTTCCTTATATCCGTACAAATAAATACTTATGAGCCACCCTAAAGTATTATCCTAGCTACACTATTCAAGAACCCTAATCCCTGACTTACCGCAAACGCACAAGTAAATCCAAAATCAATTTTGGACAAAGAAAAAGTAGGTCATCAAAGTAAAAGAATTTATGTGTATATCAAAAGAAAAGGACGAAGCAAAAGTAGGTCATCAAAGTAAAATAATTTATGTGTATATCAAATTGCCAATGTATGTTTGTGACGCTTTTATGTATGTAGATATGTTCGTTGCAATCTGTTGTTCTTTTTCTTATTTATTAATTCCTGTTCTATTTTTGCAAGATCGGGAATCTTTGTTAAAGATATGTACATACAACTAAACAAGTGTATTTTAATAAATTTTTGAAGTTTTTCTCAAAACACTCACCAAGTTACTCCTTTTCTCCAACGGCGCCGCTGCAGTTGAGTAGCTGAAACAAAACAAGTAAGGACGGGACTGTCTTCGGTTGTGCCGAAGACTTCGTACCTTTCATGAATGGGGTTGAACAATAATCTTATCCAGTTCGTAATCCGATTAGGATGTATAAGATAAGAAATATATACAGACCAATTCTAAATATTCTCGCGGAATTTTGTTCTCGCTGATTTCTTTATTCCCGCAGAAAAATTCTTCCAATTCTTTTCTCCTAGGGAGAAGAAAAATTGGGGAATAGGAAATTCGAATTTTCAAAGTCAGCTGTTTTGTCAATTGAAATTTCGTTGCGCATTTTTTATTTTGTTTAAAAAATTTAAAAGTTTAATTATTGTTGCGAATTTGTTTGAAAATAAGAAATAAGGTATAAACAATGCACATTATTGCATTTCATATGGTATTCACTGAAATGAGTAATGAATTGGTGTCATAGCAACATCAACAGAGGAGCATAAAAAGAAGACGGCGGGATAACACAAATCCGCCGGAGTTGCCTGCATTCATTCTACAAAGCAATTTTCTGGCGGCCAAGTCGAGTTGAGTTCGCCTTTCGCCATATGCCAAAATCTAATTAAGCCTTCTTAAAAAATCCTTGCGCAATTACTATATGGCTGCATCAAATATACAAAGAGCTCTTCCGTTGGTTATGATATACTTTTCGACTTAAAATAATGAATATTGTGGTTGTTGTTGTATTAACAGTGAGAATATTGTGGTAGAATGTAAATACATATTTTAGCACAAATAAGTGTTCTTTCTTAAAAGAATCAATTTCCTTTAACTATTTAGATGCATTCCCTTTAACTACACCCAGAAAAAAACTTCTCCGTATTGAAGAAAAACAGCTATAAAAACGAAGAAAAATGGGAATGAAATGGCACTTAAGAGATTTTATCCTCATTCGCATGGCCAAAATTTCTTCAAAATGAGGAAAAATTACTTGTTTGTTTTAATGAAAAATATGCTTCGAATATAAGAGATTTTGTACAATTGAAGTAAATTATGTATTTAAATCATGGAAGAGTTTACTCTGAAATAAATATGTTATCTCTTACTATGAACAAGAAAATAATTGTTGTAGAGAAATTTTATATAAAGTCAGAGTAAATTTTATACTCAAAGCAAGCAGTATTTTCCTAAATAAAGGTATTGTTTTCTTCCTTTTGAAGATAATATCTTGCTATTATTATTATATATAATAAAACGCTCATAAATGTAAGGTTTTCATAAAAGAAATACTTATTAAACTTTTTATTGATAAAGAAAGAATTTTAAGATGTACATACATATGTGTGAATCGATGAATTTTTAATTCGCTTATTTGTAATATTTCAGATAACAGTCATTAATATTGACGTACTTATATTTAAAAATTATTGGCATATACATAGTCAGTATTTTATTATTAAAAAAAGAATTTTGGTCGCAAAAAAGTTTGACTGTTTACAATGTACGTGTGGATTGGTGGGTATTTCAATTCATTTGCATTTATGATTTTAAATATACTACTTTTTGACAAATAGTGACGATGATACTTTAAGACATTTATTAAATTACAAAATAAAAATACTTCTTCGTTTATAACCAAAATTTCCAATACTTGATAGGGTACAAAAGTTGGGGTGTTAAAAAATATAAAGTAGTCTCTTTTATATGTTGTGCCACATAGTTTAAAACTTGAGTGGCACATACAATGGTCAATACTGTCTTCAGAAAGTATATTTATGATTTTGTCAAAGTATTTTGATGACGTCGCTGCATTCTTTTTGCTGCTTAACGTGTAAGTAATTTCCTTAAAATTAAAAATTATTTCAGAGAAATTCATACAAAATTTCAAAGCCAAAGATAACGTTAAATTTATTCTTGAGGTAATATTTTTCGAATATGATTTCAACTGTCTGTGCTTGGATTCAAACGGCAGCGTCCACAAATATTTTAAAGGACCTGACATTTGAATAATTCTACAATAGTGAGTGAGGAGATGGTGCTTTGGTTTAAGAGTGTCATTGAAAAGTTTAGAGTATTCCTTGTTGTGGAATATAATACGATCTCTTAAATTGTCTATATCCGATTTAGTATATTCAGACAAAAGTAATAAATCTAAGAGCTCTATAAGGTTTAAAACGAATTTCCACAAGTTATCACTCTCATCAACTGCGTCGCCTATAATCAATGGGAAAAAATGAGCAAATGTTAACATTTCCCTTCCCGACAATTTTAATTTAAATGTTTTTAAATTCTGCATCTGAAATGGTGGAGAAGAGTTTCCCACTTCAGTCTCGCCATACGCAAATGTTTGTTTACGAATGTTTAAAAATTCTATATCAAATATCTTTTGTTGAATATAATGTAAACTTATATGGCAAAATCCGTATTTAAAAATGCCTTCAAAGATGTCATGAAGTAAATCTACAGAGAAGTTCTCCGTTACGTGGAAATTATTGACATTATTAAAAATGGAAAACTCTCTTATGCCAGTTGTTTCGAAATCGTCCAAAGAAATATCGTAAGCGTAATTTTGTTTGTTTCTTAATTGACTTATATCTTCAATAAAGGCGGATTTGGCTTCACTTTTATCAATTTTGCAAAATCGGCAATAATGTTTGGAGGAAAACGAACATTGTTAAGCGCTAAGTTATCTCCAATTATCAAGCCAAGACATAAATAAATTCTTTTCTTGCCATTCGATGTTTCAATTTCAATACCATTTCTTTCCAAATCGTTTAATATTTCTATCAACTTATAAAATGATTTGCCATTACCAAATTCTTTTACATCTTGTGACTTAAAAAGTGCGGCTATAAAAATACTTTGAAGCTTATGTTTTATAGAAGTTGGTGCCGTGGGAAAGGAATAATATGCTGCCAAAACTGATGAACTATGTGAACCTAAGGGATTGTTAACTTCGAAGTCGTCGAAATATAGAAAATACGGGATTACGAACTTATTTTTAAAACTTTTAACTTTAGTTTGCCAAATATCACTATTTACAAAATTCTTCAAAACTTCGTTATTAGCGGATAAACTATCTGCATTTTTGTGAAAATGTTCGTACATGCCTGGCAATTCAAAAAACTTTTTTGTTTGAAATTTAATTGGAAATAGCACACCCTTTACCAGTGCTGCATCTAATTGGTTTGTGTGTCTAGTTTGTAAGCTAATTATTGAATTATTGATGGTGATAACTTGTGGACTTTCATATAAATTCAAATCTTTAAGAGTTTTAATAAATTTATATTCTGAACTTAATTGTTCAAATGGATCGCTACATACAGATACTAATTCTTCAATACTGCTTTTAATATCTTCTTTACTTGTAGAATCGAAATTGTTTAGTAAATTATTTAACTGATTCTTCAAAGGACACAGAATCATATTTCTCACATCTTTCTGCAACTCAAGAGTTTCTTTTCTAGGACAATTTTTTTTGGCGTATTGTTTCATGGAAAGTTTGAGGCATCCAATTTTTAGAGTTTATTGGCTCTCATTTAAACTTACTAAGCTACTGAAATTATTTGTACTTTGATAACAAGTATCTAATATTAAGTTAGGTACGATTGAAGTAGTATCACATGAACTGTCGATTACTTGTTCTTCATTGTTTAATAAAATACTGTTATATCTTTTGTTTTCATTACGCATATGTCTACAAAGCGTTTTAAGATTAGTAAATGATTGGTTACAAGTTGTATATCCACATTTATACATATCATTTGGTGATAAGCAATGAATAATTTTGAAATGCTTAAATAAATTTTCGCATTGTTCGAAAGATTGTTTACATACAAAACATTTAATCCCTACTTCCATTTTCAATTACTTTTTTTATATAATTTAATACTGTACACAAAGTACTACTTTTTTCATGTGATTTCAAAGTAAAGTCATAAAAAAATTGCTGGATAAAAAGCCAAATAGATTTGCATTCAAAAGGATACTTAAGATTAAGTACATGGAATATCTTAAAGCATACATCAACACATTTTATGACATTATCAAACTTATAAAATATATTTGCGAAGTAAACAAAATATTCTTTACATTCAAAAAAGTTCTCTCCTATAACACATATTATGGGTTGAATGGTGTCTTTGTCTTTATAATTTTCATCAACCATTAATTTAAGCTTCGATTGAAGCTCAGAATTTGTTGCTGCGCATATCATAAAGCTATTTCTAGAATCTGCAATAGTGGGCTTTACTAAATGTTTCTTGTTCGTTTGCTTGCTCCCTTTATATTTTCGGCTGGCTGGAACTAAAACTGAGTGTAAAAGGTACCATATAACAGAATCCGTTGCGCCTGAAATTAATTTGATCAATAAAATAATTAAACTCATTATTCCATTTTAATACATTGGTTAATTTGTTCTTCCTTAAAAAGCTTCCAGGTTTCTAAACTGTGCGAGTCTTTTATATAAATGTTAAATAGATGGCGTACTGCTTGCGTAAAATGGATCCATTTTTCAAACAACAAATTCTTCTTTCCTGGATACAATTTGTTAAAATCAGCGTCAATCTATAATTCAAATATGAAAGCAATATAACTTTACTCTTATGACTTACATTCAAACTCATTGGGCCTCATGCCTTAAAGAGGAGTATTTGGTCAGATTCGACTTGGCTTATTTTTGGTAAAACGTGGACTTTAAAATACATAATCTCTTTTTAAGCATGAGGCCCAATATATTATGAGTTATACCAATAAATGTCCAAAACTCTGCTTATATATGGGCCATTCTTGCAAAATAAAATCAAGGGTTGTATCAGCCTCCAGCATTTGATGTCTCTCCTCAAAAGTCAATATCCATTTGGTTTCCAATTCATCAAATGGATCGACGTTGTATTTAAGCCACGATTTTTCTTCAGTGTGGTCTGTGAAAGGAATAGTTTAATTTCATTTATTATAAGCGGTTTTTTTCTACGAGTATATGTATATTAATGTTGAAATGAACAGTTTTGTTGCAGTATCACCCGATCAAATGGTAATAAAATGGTGAAAGATATTATATATAAATTTTGGTCTTAATTGAAGACACTCCTTTACCGTCTCTAATCAATGCAAACATTTTTATGTTATATTTCTCACCATTTTTTTACCGCTGGGACGGGTGAGGCTGAAAAATTCGTTCATTTAATTTTTAATGATCACCTTCCACACCCACTCTGAATCCCTCTAACACTCCCCGTTCCTACTTACATGTACAGAAGTTCCTTTCCATTGAGGGTTGTTCCTTTTCATTGGGCTTTTTAGATATAACCCCATCAAACCGGAGTTTTGATAAGGATTTGTGATATTTGGTATATAAAGACCCGCCTGGCTTCTGGCCTTTTTTATGTATGTAATATATATCCTGATAAAGGCAAGAAAATTACATTAATTTTTAAAATATTACGGATTTTTATTGTATACCTTCGATTCGCTTAAAAATAAAGATGTGATCTGATTAGCAAGTGACTCAAATGTTTTTGGATTTGTGTTTACACCGGAGGATATCAAATAGGCTGCAATAGTAGCTGCAAGCAATTTCCTATATTTCGGATTGAGAACTTGTTGCTTACTGTAGTACTCCAAAATATGTTTTCCGTCGACCGATTTATTCAAAATGTCTTCCAGTGTTTTCTAAATGTATGTATGTAAATAAAAAAAATTAGTTCTAGTTATGACGAGATGCAACAAGTGATGGAGAATGTCAACCATCCAGAAATCATGCTGGGATGGACTCCAAATAATCCCGCAAAAGTCCCGAAATGACCCCGACGGGATCCCGGACTGATCCCGAAAACCATTCAGAAATGATGCCGAAAGGGTCCCAAATGATCCCGTATCAGTCGAGAAAAAGTCCCAAAATGACCACGACGGGATCCCGGACGGATCTCGAAAACCATCCATTTATGATACCGGAAGATACCCCAAATGATCCCAAAATACATACAAAGACCATACTCCACTTAATGTTCCGCCAGAAAATAGTTCATCAAAAACCGCAAAAGGGCCAGAAAAAGTGGTTAATACAAATTCCTTTCTTAACGATACATCGTTTCAATCTGATGACAATGACGAAGCTATACCATATTTATGAATGCACTCTAGCACTTGAATTAGTTGTAGATACATACAAGTACATACCTCTGTAATAATCGAATCCCCTAATAATGCGGCCCCACCACATACAGTTGTCTGCAAATTAACACCCTAGTCAAAAGAAAAAAATATAAGAATCTAAAGTATAAGTAAAATGCATTATATGTATATTACCTGTTCGTTTTGCCAATTGAGAAGATTATGTTCAAAAATTACCCTTTGTCCATAATTTGCTGTTCCGAGAAGGGTATCCAAATGGCTTGACTTCAATAGCAACAAAGATTCCTTGGTAAAGCCGGCGTTTATATGTATGTACCTAAATGTAAATAAAATAATAAAACCATTTAATAAACCAATTAATTACCGCGGAAAACGTCAATGAACAAGTCTCCACGTAATTATTTTACGATTTTGTCCAATTCGTCCATTTCTTTATTAATTTTTGATAATTTGCACAATTTATTTTACCAGCTCAAACAACTTCTTACGCCAAAAATTATAGAGTTGAGTAACACATTCACGAGTTCAAAATTGCTTCGTTTTGCACATCTACGTCACACTTGACTGCTTCAGCAAATGAAAGAACGAGAGAAAGAAACAAGAGCTAAAGGAAAATGACGTAAAAGTTGCTCATAAAATACAGCTGAACTAATGTTTACATGCGCAATGCGCCACCTTCTATAATTCCATCATGATGTTACTGTGCCGACATTCATAGAAACGGTAAAATACATGGTTGCCATATATCTTCTTCGACTGAAACGCGTTAGTAAAGGCATTGGTAGATTTCGGGTTATTTAATAACTTCAGTTAAAAGATATTAATATGTTAGAAATACTTTTATAATTTTTCAAGCGTACGTACGCTCAGCGACCAACATTGCTGTACGATTAGCTTTCATGCAGTTTACGCCTCGTGTGGTCGACAGCAAAGCGTACAGATTTCGCCTGCAGCGTCTAATACGCGTAGCCTCGTGTGCACCATGCCTAAGTAAAACATTTCGTTTTTAATTAATTAAATATACAAACATGTAATATGCATTTTTAGATATTCAAAATGAAAATAACGAGTGCGCAACAATTCGAGGTTCTTGACGACAATGAAAATAATGCTATTAGACTTTTTGAATCCTCTCAATGCATAGACAAATATGCATATGTATTTTATTTATTGTAAATATGGTAGGTGGCAACAATGCCATCAAATCGAAAATAACAAGGAAATAGCGTACATCAAAATAAACGCCATGGTTGCATATTTCAAGTAAGATTTTACTCGTTTGAGGGAAATTTTTGGCAATTTGGTGGTATTCAAAATAAAGACAAGTTTTTTTTGATATAGATATGGGCTTTTTTCTCAGTGTAGTGAAAAAACTCCTATGAAATGGCAAAGAAATCTCCCTCTCCCTTACATTCATAATACCTACTTTTCACCCATAACCGGTTTCCGCTTTTTCGAACATTGTTCAGAATAGGAGGAAAGGGAGAAGTGAAAAAACTCACAAGGAATTTTTATTTAGAATACGAGGAATGGGAAAAAACTCGCACGGAATTTTCGTTTAGAATTGGGCTGATAGTGAACAGATCTACATACCTAAACGATTTTTAAGATAAATATAAAATAAAAAATAGGTAGGTACTTTGTGTGAGGATGCTAAGTTTCAGATTTTTTGTGGTCTGCGTGTAAAAACTACGACTACGAAACACGTATTTCAACAATATATGACGTAAACGTAACTATTTGATGAAATTTTATGAATTTTGAAGCTTCTAGCCTTAAGAAAGGGGAACAGCTTATATGGGGTATATAATATATGTACCACCGATCTCTATGATTTTTTCAGACAACAATATATGCTATATACGTAAACATTTGGTGAAATTTGAAGCTTCTAGCTGTTAAAATGGGGCAGAAATTGCGCAAAGTTTCTTATCTGAACAATCGGTTGCATGAGATATATACTATATATACCACCGATCTCAATAATTTTTTCAGACAACAATATATACTATACACGTAAGCATTTGGTGAAATTTGAAGCTTCTAGCTGTTAAAATGGGGAAGAAATTGCGCAAAGTTTCTTATCTGAACAATCGGTTGTATGAGATTATATATACCACCGGTCCCTATGATTTTTTCAGACAACAATATATGCTACACACGTAAACATTTGGTGAAATTTGAACATATCTAAACGATTTTTAAGATAAATATAAAATAAATAAAATTAAAGAAAAAACAACTTTTTTAAAAATAAGCTTTTATTATTTTGGTTAATAAAATTAACTAAAAAGTAAACAATAAATTGACTCTAAAGAAATATAACACTTTATAAGTTCATTGTAAGCTTAAACGATAATTAGGCTTTTTCGTCTGCGACAAAAAAAATCTATATTGTACATAATTATATATTTTTAACATTAAAACTTTACACCTAAATTATTAAATCTTACAGTTTATATCACAGTCCTAATTATTCTAATAAAAAACGTCTTAAATTTTGATGGTATAATTAGAACATTTAGGATCTCATTTTCTTGCTATCGCAATGTATGTCAATTTATTGTTTACTTTTTAGTTAATTTTATTAACCAAAATAATAAAAGCTTATTTTTAAAAAAGTTTTTTTTTCTTTAATTTTATTTTTTACTTTTTAGTTTAAGTATTGAAGTCTTGAGCCTGGGCATTCGCGCAATTTTAGTGATGTAAATTGCATGGCGCCAGCGCCAATGCGGTGCCAGCTCAATGGTAGCTCATTGACGAAATTACTCCAAGCGAATTTTTGACGCTTCTTAGTAGTGAGTGCGTAGTACATTTTACTTGCGCTATTGAGTGAAACGACTTTTGTGTGTCAGGCACGAGTTTGGTGTTATTGGCGCTACTGGCAATGATGACACTGAGCTGTTGACGGTAGCGCTGGTAGTTCAGATTTTGAATCAGAGGAAGAATTGATGACCCGTGTGAATTATTATGGCTTTGGCCGTGTAAATTATTATGGTGTATTTGTATATTTTAGATTTAATGCACAATTAATATTTGGGTGTTTGAGCTGCCAAATAATAACAGTAGTATTGCTAAAGTGCTGCTTAGTTGATGGAATGTCGCGAATTTCTTAGCGATGATCAGCAGATTGTCAATATTTTGTTCAACGGACGCGCGAAATTGCCACATCTGCTCAAATTTTCCAAGATTTTCCATTCTTGATTTAACTTAAGCTGTTATGCCAATATTTTCAGCCAGCTTTTTTCAAATAGGTAATTTTTCCAAAAGCAAAAAAAATTACAGAAAAGATTACAGAGTTAAACAGCCTTAAATATTCAGCTATGTTGGTTATACACAGAAATACAACAGAGGGTTGTGTCACCGCTTTTCGCAAGCGTTGAGATTCACCATGCGTGACACGCGTGATTCACCACGTCCAAATATCACAATCCACGGATAGGTACCGGCGGGTTTGTATGGGACTTAGGCTGTTATGCCAAAGTAAATACAAATCTTTACCGATAATTGTGTTATCGATTAATTTATCGAATTCTAACAAAGTAATATTGCATTGTCATCGGAGTTATAAATGTGTGCAAAATTTCAGCTCAATCGGACACCGGGAAATTTAACTTGCAAGATTCCATTACAGACAACAAAAGTGAAACTAAATAAAAGCTTATAAAAATAGGTAGGTACTTTGTGTGAGGATGCAAAGTTTCAGTTTTTTTGTGGTCTGCGTGTAAAGCTATGACTACGAATCACGTATTTCAAAAATATATGACGTAAACGTAACTATTTGATGAATTTTGAAGCTTCTATCTGTAAAAAAGGGGCAAAAATGACAATTTATATGAAGTATATAATATATATACCACCGATATCTATGATTTTTTCAGACAACAATATATGCTATATACGTAAGAATTTGGTGAAATTTGAAGCTTCTAGCTGTTAAAACGGCGCAGAAATTGCGTAAAGTTTCTTATCTGAACAATCGGTTGTATGAGATATATACTATGTATACCACCGATCTCAATGATTTTTTCAGATATTGTTTAGATCACATACCTAAATGTATCTACCCCACCCTCGTAACATAATTCGCTGCCACCCACACATGTCTGTAGTCACTAGCACACGGGCATGTGTGAGTGGTACTACGTAGGTGTATTTTCATTTACCGCTGTGCGCCCGCGGTATAGCAACTTTGTTGCCGGGAAACCCAACGAAGGTGCTGTATCGCGGGTTAATAGGTTTTGTTGCAAAGAGGTTCGTCCTCTTTCAATCCAGCAGCGAGCGAAGCTACACGGTGTCATCTCACGTTCACGTAAGTGCGAATTTTCAAAATATATTTAATATCTAAATTTTTCACAACACTTGTTAAAATCATTTCTTAACACTTGTTGTATTTCCATACAGTTATTAAAACAAACCATTTGTAATTCCTTTTTATTAACACGAAACCTTTTTGGTGTTTTTATTTTCTTCCCCTTTTTCTCGCCTTAACCAATCTTTAACAAATACATGGGTGCGCACCGTTGCCACCACGCATTTGTACATTGTCCTTACCACGCCGGTAAGAAGAGCCAATCACCTATAACTACAGTCCCCTCCAATCCCTAGGCAATTAATAAGAAGCAGTCAAAGAGTTCAAGGAAGATATTTACAGTCGTGATAATATAATCGGCAGTGTTTGAACACAACGACCCTTTTGGCAACACCAACATCAACAACTCCGAAATCCACAAAAAATCAATCTACTACTCCGGAGCAACGAATTAAGGTACGTGGTTTATTCCGTGCGAGGTAGTGTTTTTTTTTTTGTTGTTAATAAATATTTCAAAATAAATTATAAATTGGTTCTTTCCCATCAAAAAAGTGCAAGTGAGTGTTAAGTGAAAAATTTATATTTCGTGCAAAAATAGAGAAAAAAAGCGCTTAACGTAGTTACTTAAAGTTTGTGCAGCACGCCTGTGACTATCCGGAATAATCCCCACCTGTGTTAAGATTTTCCGGACACAGCTCAAGGTAGCGCAACACTGCTCTAAAAAGTTTACATAATCTAAACACCGCTTTCACCGCTTAGCGCCACTTTTTTACTTTCACCTCTGCAGGATTTATCTGAAAAAATTCATTTAATCTACAGCACAAAATTTTGATTTATTAAGGTTACTTAAACAAGCGAATTAAAACGCAGCGGCTGCGCTGGCTAGGCCATGTTATGCGAATGAAAGATGATGCTCCGGCCAAGAAAGTGTTTCTATCGGAACCCGCCTATGGAAGCAGAGGTAGAGGGCGGCCCCCACTCCGTTGGAAGGACCAGGTGGAAAACGATTTAAACTCCCTTGGTGTGACCAATTGGCGCCGGTTGGCGGAGCGAAGGAGCGACTGGCGCGCCTTGTTGGACGGCCATAACCGTTTAGACGGTTAAGCGCCAATTAAGTAAGTAAGTAAGTAAACAAAAAATTTAATTGTGATTTGCGCGCACATTCAATCAAACACATTTTTCCACATAGAAATCACTTGCGCTTATTTACACGGGCAATATGATCGAATTTTTTCTTGCTATAATACAAAGTGCACTTAGTTTACACACACATATAGTTGCTGTTGTTTGGGTGGCCAATAGGCTTATCTCACATACAATTTTTTTTTTTTTTAACAAAAAATTGAAGAATTTATTATCTCCACTTGCGGCAATACAAATATCAGTTTAGACCGATCTATTTTTTTGGTGAGATGATATAAAAGATCACTGGACAAGATCAAAGTTGAATACAGTCCTTTATTAGGCTATTTAAAGTCCATAACGTGTGATTCGTTTTTTCTTTCACTAACACCATTTTTCACTAGCCATTACTCATTGGCTTAGACAATTCAGTAGCAAATCTGCATTAGCACATTCCTTAACATTTACGTGGGTGCGCGCCGTTGCCACCATGAAATTGTACTTATCCCACTTAGCACATAAGCCTCTATACATTCCTTTTTTCACGTTAGCCATAACTTATCGGCTTACACAATCAATTGGTAAATTTGTGCATACATACGCATACACCAAATCTGTTCACTAATCACATTATCACTTCCAAGGTCGGTCCTTTGGCAACATTTTCACTCACTACACTCTGCAAAGGCAATTTCTTCTTAGTTTTTTATAAATTTATCGGTTTTCATTTTTATACACAATGGAGACCTATACACGCCAAGCAGATGCAGTGACGGAGTATGAAAATGACTTCAACGACATGTCACCTTCACAACACAGTAAACACGCCCTAATATACCAAAGGGATGAGTTAAAAACTTTGTGGGAAGCTACGAAGGGGACATACTAAAAGCTCGTAGGTTCATCAGAGCTTGAGTGAAAGGACTTATCAGCTATCAAAAAGAATCATAAAATGTGCTATTTCAGCTTCCTAAAGTTTCAGGCGGCAATAGCTGAGCTTTTGGAAGAATTTGAAAAGAAAGAGAAAAAGGTAGGAGTCGCAGATAATATGGAATATCATGTGCGCCTGCCAGCGTGTGATATGGATATTTTCAAGGAAGACTATATTTCATGGCCGTCCTTTAGGGACATGTTCACTGCCATATATATTAATAATAGTAAACTCCATGCAGTACAGAAACTACACTATTTAAGGCAAAAAACCCAAGGGGAGGCCAAAGAAATAGTGGAACGGTGTTCTTTAACGACAGACGGTTTCGATACAGCGTGGAAAAATTTATGTGACCGATACGAAAACAAACGTATCTTGGTCAATGCCCAATTAAAAATTCTTTTTAGTTTAAAAGCAGTTGAGAGTGAATGCGGTAGCTCCATTAAAAAACTGCAACGTGAAAAAAACAATTGTATCTCAGCGCATCAATGTCACAAGATTGACATATCAAAATGGGATGCAATTCTAACATATTTGTGCTCCACAAAACTGCCAGAAACCACACTGGCTCTATGGGAACAAACCATAGAAAATAAAACAGAAATTTCAAAATGGGCAGACGTGGATAAATTCTTATCCAGCAGATTCCAAATGTTGGAAACTGTCGTAGATATAAGAGGGGATACATTTTCAAAATCCTCTAAGCCACATGCTTCTCATTCCTCGGCAGATACATCGTCGAAACGATCAGGGTCCTACCAGGCAAGTGTAGCCAAACCTACGTGTAAGATGTGCAAAAGTCCTGCACATCGAATTTCAAAGTGTGAAAAGTTCTTACGTTTAACACCCAATAAACGGTTTGAACAAATTAAGAGCAGCCGTGGATGTATAAACTGCCTTTCTGCTGGCCATTCGGTAACAAAGTGCACCAGTCAAATGAACTGTGCCACATGTCATTTAAGACATCATACGCTGCTTCATATTTCAAATCAGCCAAAACCAACAACTACTTCAGACACTATCGGAGCATCTACCGCACGGGAAGCTCAAATACGACGCAATGCTGAAAGAGATAATGCTCCTATTAATAATGTGAACTCATGTTTTGCTAATACAAATAAAAGGGGATTACTAGGGACAGCTCAGTTTAATATTCATTTTAATGGTGTTGACTATTCGGCGAGAGCCCTAAATAGACTCGGGATCTGAATGTTCATTCATTGCCGAGAAACTAAAGCGCAGAATTAATCTGCCATCCAAACACCTGCATGCCCAAGTTTCGGGCATCAATAATACTATGTCTGCACAAGTAAAAGAAGCGTGCAACATACAACTGCGGTCACCAACCGACCCATTAATCAAGATCAATACGATCATGCTGGTTTTACCACAATTAACAGGGAATCTTCCAACTTGCCAAATAAACGCAATGACTAGGCAAGCATTCCCTGACTTAGTACTGGCTGACAAACGAGTCTTTGTCAATGAGCCAGTCGATCTAATTCTGGGCGGAGACATATAGCCCCAAATTATGTTAGGCGGCATTAGGAAAAATGTGCTACACACATTAAGAGCACAGGAAACGGTGTTCGGCTGGATTTTGACAGGCCGGACCGATGCCGTTGATAAAATTAAGACTCTAGTTTCATATTTTAACGAGGTCACTTTACACAACTGGCGGCTTTCTGAGAGATAGAGGAAATTTCAAAGAAGAGGAGCATCAATAACGATGACACTTACTGCGAGGAGCTATACAAATCCACAACAATTCGGAACAACGATGGCAAATACGTAGTCTCCTTACCCTTTGCGAAAGTGTTTAACTTAGGTCTCTCATTAAGAAGTGCGTGTTCTCAGTTTTATCGCAACGACACACGACTTACCCAGTCCTTCAAACGGAATACAATAGAGTTGTATCAGAATATGAAACCTGAGGGCACATGAAACAAATAGGCAATATTTCGCCAGACTCAAATGACTGTTACTTCCTACCTCACCATGCTGTTATAAAGGAGGGAAGTACAACGACAAAAGTCAGAGTCGTATTTAATGCATCTTGTCCTACTACTAATGGCAAGAGTCTAAATGATGCCTTATATCCAGGCCGATTCTTCAATCCGACCTGACAATCCTTATACTACGTTGGCGGCTGTTCAAATACGTATTTAACAGCGACATAGAAAAAATGTACCGCCAAATATGGGTTAATGAAAATCAAACAAAATACCACCGAATCATATTTCGCAAATGCCCCAAAAACCCAATTAACATTTACGAATTGAAAACGGTAACCTTTGGGGTTAATTGTGCTCCGTATCTTGCGATTCGGACGCTGCAACAACTAACTGATGACGTGGAGACATCGCATCCAATGGCAGCAGATATCCTGCGAAATTGCATGTACGTTGATGACGTACTCGCCGGTGGACACAGCATCGAAATTGTAATCAAAGCAAGGGACGAAATATCATCGGCATTGCAATCGGCAGGTTTCCCGTTGCGGAAATGGACGTCCAACTGCAAGAAAATTCTACAGCGTATACCGAAGCAACACCTATTAAGCGAGGATTTTCTTGAGTTTGAAGACACCAGCATGGTAAAAGCACTCGGTATCAGGTGGAACGCCCATTTCGACTACTTCTACTTCACAGCGAAACCCTTTGACAATAACCATGCCGTAACAAAAAGGTCGATACTTTCTGCGATCGCAAAACTTTTCGACCCTCTTGGCTGGCTGCCACCAGTCGTAATTGTAGCCAAAATAATAATGCAAAATATTTGGTTGGAAGGGACAGGCTGGGATGAAGATATGTCTGAAACTACTCTACATCGGTGGCAATCATTCATGACTGACTACGACAAGATCAACGAACCGCGATGGGTTCACTACACATTGAAGGACAATATCGAAATACATGGGTTCAGCGAGGCTTCGGAAAAAGCATATGCTGCCACTGTTTTACTGAGGGTACAAACAAAGGATCAAGTCTTCACCAACCTGTTGATGGCCAAGACGAGAGTAGCCCCGGTCAAAACCATATCCTTGCCTCTACTCGAACTCTGCGGTGCAGTTCTACTAGCAGAAATAATCGAACCTGTGGTCGAAAATATGAAACTTTCGAACATTAAAGTAACCCTTTGGACGGACTCAACTATAGTTCTGGCATGGATGCGAAAACCACCATGTTCGTGGTCAACGTTCGTGGCACATCGAATAACTAAAATCATCGACAAAGTAGGAGCCAAAGTATGGCGGCACGTAGACTCCGCGTCAAATCCTGCAGATTTGGCGAGCAGAGCCCTCTACGCTTCGTAACTAATCAACAATTCTTTGTGGTGGCAGGGACCTTCTTGGTTACAAGAAGACAACGAAAATTGGCCAACACAAGAAGAAGATTACAATACGAATATGGAGGAAAAGAGGGTGAAAGTTCATATAACTTCGGTCAAAAATAACTTTGATATTCTGGATAGGTTTTCCGATTTACCAAGGGCTTTGCGGGTTATATCCTATATCCCTCGGTTTTTCCAGAATACGCACCCAACAACTAAAGCCTCCTTTGAAAGGGATTCTCATTCCATAGCTCCTGACGAAATAGAAAAAACAACACGAAGATTGATAACAATATCCCAGAGGCAACATTATCAAGAAGAGTACGCAAATTTGAAGTCAGGAAAACTAATAAATGGGAAGAGTGAGATTTTACCCCTGAACCCATATATAGATGAAGAAGGCATCATTCGAACTGGGGGCAGACTGGGGCATCCAAAGACATATCCCATAACTAAAGTCACCCCATTATTCTTCCTTATACTTGCAGGTTATCCAGACTTATAGTTCAATCCTCTCATGAGACCACCCTGCATGGAGGGAACCAGCTGATGCTACGTCATATCCGCACTCAGTACTGGATCCCACGCGTTAAAGTCAAGATAAGGTCGGTTATCCACAGCTGTAAGGTCTGTACTATTTACAGGAAGCGAACACAAACGCAAGTTATGGGGATCCTTCCGAAAAAGCGCACCGCCTTTACTAGGGCCTTCACTAAGACTGGGGTAGATTTCACGGGACCATTCAATATAAAATCCTACCGAGGGAGGGGATGTCGAATTTCAAAAGGATACGTTTGCCTGTTTGTATGCTTTTCGACGAAAGCCATCCATCTAGAAGCGACAAACGACCTTAGTACCGGGTCAATCCTAGCTGCCTTCGCCAGACTTGTTTCCAGACGAGGCTGTCCGAAAAACATTTACTCCGACAATGGTACTAAATTTGTCGGAGCTTCGCGATCTTTACGATCCGAGTTTAAAGCATTTCTGCGTGAAGCAAGGGACGGAACTTTGAATAAATATAGCCATCACAATTTAGAATGGAATTTTATACCGCCAAGCGCTCCTCACATGGGAGGTTTGTGGGAAGCGGGGGTAAGAAGTTTTAAGACCCCTTTTAAAAAGATCGCGTCCGATCATAAATATACCTTAGAGGAGTTCACTACCCTCTTATGTCGAATTGAGGCCTGCCTCAACTCTAGGCCCCTCAGTCCCTCATCCAACGACCATTCCGGCCTGGAGCCGCTTACTACAGGCCACTTTCTCGTAGGTGGACATCTTTTAGCCTCACATGAACTCGATTGTAGCGAAAATCCTGCCTCAATCGTAAACCGATGGCAAAAGATGAAAGCCCTACATCAAACATTCTGCAAAAGTTGGAAATCGGAATTTCTCACCAACATCCAGAAACGGAAAAAATGAAACATCCACAATCCAATTTAAAACCCGGGGACCTATTTGTCATAAAAGAGGATAACCTATAACCAAACGAGTGGAGAATGGGGAGAATCGTCAACACACACCCAGGTTCCGATAACCGTGTACGTGTTGTTGACGCCAGTACAATTAAAGGACAAATTACGAGACCAATCCTGAAATTGGTACTACTTCCGCCCAACGAAAATGAACTTTAATAGTCCATATCCCTTCATCCCAAATAACCCAGCTCTCGTTCATCCCGAACGAGGCCAACACACCGATAACCATGCTCTCGTTCCCCCGAACGAGGCCAACACAACCCTAATGCACATAAACTACCTGCCACTGAATACTTCTTCCAACAATTGCGTTAGTGCGCCGTTGCCACCACGCAATTGTTTTCCACATTATTAAATAAATTAAAAATTGCTTCAAATAATTGGTTTCATACATTTAAATCAATAAGGGCTTCGCTTAAAACTCATACAAACATACAACATTGACTACTTCGTTGTGGTTCGATAAATAGAACTCAAAGCATCAACACCAGTTTCTCTGAAACCGCCGTACTAATGCATAACTTTACCACATGAAGACAATCGAAGTACATATGTACTATGATATAGAAAAATATGCGAAAGATAAGCAAAACTACCTCACCACCTAGCATATGACCCATAACCATATATAAGGGGATGGCATCTGCAAAAGCAAATGTGATTGTACAATCCAATTGCACTTGGCTTGCGGCAGGTGACGTTCTTCCCAAGGAAAGCCGAGTTGGGTCATCTCATCATTACAAAGTAGGAGTCGCTTCATGGCACAGACCTGGCGTGAGGTTTATGTCGTTCTCCACCAAAATCACCGACTCTGGTGAATTTCATAAAACCAAATAACACGGAGATGACTGCGAAACAAAAAAAGGGGGTCGTTGCGAAATAATGATCTCAGCGTGACTCGAAAATTTTCATGAAAGCGATTTTAAAATTATTCGAAGATAATTCTGAAATAACCCCGAAGTCATCCCAGAATGGTTGCGAAACAATCCCGAATCATAAGCAGGATGACATTCGGAGTCGGCATTAACTAGGTTCAGCAATGCATGCTAAATCTCGTCCGAATAAATTTGATCGTGCCGCAGTAACCGACACCAAAGGACAATTATCTAAACATCCAGCTATGTGTACCAAATTTCACTCGCGTCTGTTCAACGGTTTGGCGTTAAATCACAAAGTCAAAGATTTTGAACATACAGGCATCCAAAAATAAAATTCTATCAGCTTGCTGTCACATACCTCAAAACAAGCCATATAGACATGATTGGAACGCACACGCCTACCAAACACTAAGCGAGGTTTTTATACACTAAAAAATTCGCTAACCATCTCTAGCCTCCCTCTAGCATTCATCTGACTCTGGATAAGCGAAAACGCTTAACCTCAGCTGCGACTTCCATCTAGCAGACACGACTGGTATCCATTTCTTTCATTATCGGTTATTAATGACGTTGGATTTAGATAAATTTCGTTTAAATGTCGCAGGATTTCTATTGTTTTAATTCAACTACATAAGCACCCAACCAACGCATGGGTGTCAACCGATTTATGCCTCATTCAAGGGTGTGTAGTAGAAAAACTTCATTCATTGTATTTTATTCATAAATCACAATTACATCAAGACTATGTACTTGAATATTACGCGTAGTTATTTTTATGTAAATGAATCAAGATGATAATAAAAACATGTATGCTTTGTAAACTGATTGCTTATCTGATACCATACTGATGACTTTATAGTTTCAATCTTTAACTGAATACTTCTAGGAATTAGTAATGATGGGTTGAGAATATTTTGTTTTTGCTTTAATTATAACGAACACTGATAACTATTTTTTGTTGATTATTTTTTTAATAGATTTTGTTGCTGATTGTTAAAAAAAAATTATAGTTTTTGACCGCGGAAATATTTGGATATTTTCCAAAATGAATGCCTACATAGAAAAAGTAATGGAAAAGCGCACGGATATACAGCAACAAATTCATTTTCAGATTAATAATTACATCCTACGACAAAAGGAAAAGCAACTTCATGCTGTAAGGTACCTGATTTTTGGCATGCGCCATCTGCAACATACGCGAATTCGCCAATTCTGGTGGATACATTTCTTCTACCTTGCGTCCACAAAGGACGCGTTATGCCAATAAGTTGTAGATGTATCTTCGGACTATGCTACGCGAAGATAACGACTCAAATAATACACTGCCAAATAAAATGTCTCCCTATTGGTGTCAGGATCGCTAGAGATGAACATCCATCTTATTCTGAAAATAAATGAAGAAATTAATAAAATCACGGTTTACATTCAATTCTTTAGGCAGACTGGTGAAACAGCATTCCGGTGCATCTAAGCATGTCAATTCCAATTCAAAGCCATGTGCCACAGCCTCTTGTAGTAGTGTTGGACATGTATACATTGAATTTTTATGTAGCATTTGTAAATTGGGCATAAGTGCAGCTGCTCCATATGCCTGTATACACTGCGGAAGCAGACACTTCACTTACCGGTTTTGGGATGATTGAAGCGGTCCACTAGACGAATCTGTTCCACAGCATCTCCAGCCAGGTCCACTTAACGTGATTTGGTCAAGATTAAGTCATTATTTTCGATAGCATTCAATTTCAATTTTCTGTGTTGAGTGTCTTTAGACTCTTGAACTTCTCATTGATGTCAATGAAATCTAAAAATATCTGGCCCTAATTTGACCAACTTGACACTTTGAAGGTCTTGTTGGCCTTAGCCCCTTCAAATTGAGATAACAACTCATGTGAATAATCGAGATTATCATTCATGATTGCATCTGGTGCAATATGCTCGAATATCACTTCATGCGCGAGTGCCCATTGCTTCGTTTTTAGCAAATATATTGCTTGCATATGATGATAACCAAGTGCGCCCGCTTTAACTAATTTTGCGCAATAAATTCATTTTTCGGGTACACCCAAATTGCTTATAACCAATTGTGCTTTTTCCGGAAGGGCAACATCTTTTGAAACGCTAACATAACACCAAAGCACATTTTGTACGGGAAACTCAGGTTGTTACTTATTTAATATGCATGATGATTAAATACAACATCAAACTCCAGGCATACAAAATCGATAATTGAATATTATTTGTTAGTTCATTGATTTGTTGCACGACGATACCAAAAGCGTGCACGGAAATCATCTGAACATGTTACGAATTCTGGCGAGTTTGGTGAATGCGTTATAAAACGCACGGCCGTTGTGACCCAATGACATAAGATTTAAGCGAGCGCCATTACGGGAATTCCATGAGCAAAGTGAAGTGGTGGCCTAATCAGGGAAGAGTACATAGTGCTCAGTATGATTGAAAACGGCCTGTGTATTGTGTTCTTGTTTGCCAGTAGTACCAGCGACAGTATAGGTCTGCACGGGTCGGCTGGTACATAGTCCCCACAAGAATACCAACGTGTCCTTGCCAGATGAAAGTAAGTACTTTCCGTTTCTTGTAAATTTCAATGAACAAATTTCTGCACCAGCATGTGCTTGCGGTATAGTATTGATGCAACGACCACTGACGCCATTCCAAAATTTGATCGCACCATCTAAACTATCTGTAGCATACAGTTTGGCGATTGGTGCAAAATTTACACATGTCACGGCAGCTTTGTGCTGTTGTGATGGTATTGCGCTCACATAGCATTGGCAAGTATGTACATCATACACATGCAATAAATAGTTCACCGGTTCACAGTCGGTAGACCCATTATGTGCTTTTTTCACCGGGGGTTTTGCAATATCAAATAGTTTTACGGTGCCATCACGTGAACCAGATGCCAGGATATATTCTTTCGGATGAAGTGCTAAATAGGATACTTCATCCGTATGATCATAGAGTGTACGTATAACAGGATGACCCTGCTGTTCCTGCCCTGATTCTATATCTTCAGGTGCTGATTTGGCTAGCATACGTTCAACATACAATATTTTCATACTTGCGTCTACACTGCCCGTAGCAACCAACGTGCCATTATGACTGAATGCACCAGCACGACAAGATTGTTTATGCGATGTAACATAAGCGGTTTCGTAAGATGCCGGTTCAGGTGCTAAAGCGGATGCTTCAGGTTCAAACTCCAAATAAATTCCAGGCAATATATCGCCCTTAGGTGCAATTGGTTTTTCTTTGGTGGCTTGCATACCGGAAATCATGACATGTAACGATCGTTCGCTGGGAGAGCATTCGTCTGCTTTAACAAGCATAGATAATTCCATGGCGGACTTTTCCAGGCCATCGTACATCAGTTGACTGATAATCAACCTATATAGAATTTCACGATTTTTTACGAGATTCCTAGGACCTAATATCTCGAAGTCATGCATTTGTACATGGTCCTTCGAGGCATGGAACCCAAAATAGATGCAAATTAAGTATACCTGAAAAGAAAAAAAAAAGAAAAAGAGAATTTTTTTATTAATAAAAACATAACCCAGTTTACGAGTATACTTACTCACCGCGTGTTTTATATCAATGACATTTTTTTTTCATTCAGGAAATGGAAAAGCGTAGCAGATGTCAAAATCTCTACATTTAATTTCTGACTGTCAATGATTATTGCAATACAAACGTTAGGCCTCAGGCGCAAGCATCTCGCGCACGACACGTCACGCAGTACATGCCGCTCTACACGTCACGCACTACGCGCTACACGTCACGCACTACATGCCGCACAACATATCGGGCACAACACGCCACACATGTCGCGTATTACATATCTCGACCAATCATTCATTTGGCCGAGATTTAAAATATTTAATTCCACGAATCTCAACATTATCGACAATATATGTCGAAAATAATGTTGAATGATATAAATGCAGCTTTGTTGTACCTTTTCAGCCAGGTTTCGAACCGTTCCGTGTGGGGCAGGCCACTTGTTGTGAACTCAAAGTCCACCACAAATCTAAAATAAATGTCGGCGACATCTACCGACATAAATCGAATCAAAAAATGTATTAAATGTGCTAAAGCACCAGCCACATTGCATGGATGACTACTAAATCCGTTTTTTTTTTTCTTCGGTTCTTTGCGCACATAAGTTTTTACTCATGGCCTTTAATCCTTTATTTAAATTAAATTTTCCGTTTCTTTCGCGAAAATATATGGGATGTGTAGTGCGGCATGTACTGCGTGACGTGTCGTGCGCGAGATGCTTTTGTATTGCAATAACCATTGACAGTCAGAAATTAAATGTAGAGATTTTGACATCTGCTACGCTTTTCCATTTCCTGAATGGAAAAAAACGTCATTGATATAAAACACGCTATGAGTAAGTATACTCGTAAACTTGGTTATGTTTTTATTAATTAATTTCTCTTTTTCTTTTTTTCTTTTCAGATATACTGAATTTGCATCTATTTTGGTGTTCAATCCAGCAGTAACCGAAGCTACACGGTGTCATCTCACGTTCACGTAAGTGCGAATTTTCAAAATATATTTAATATCTAAACTTTTCACAACACTTGTTAAAATCATTTCTTAACACTTGTTGTATTTCCATACAGTTAATAAAAAAAACCATTTGTAATTCCTCTTTATTAACACGAAACTTTTTTGGTGTTTTTATTTTCTTCCCCTTTTTCTCGCCTTAACCAATATTTAACAAATACGTGGGTGCGCGCCGTTGCCACCACGCATTTGTACAGATATCAATATATGCTATACACGTAAGCATTTGGTGAAATTTGAAGCTTCTAGCTGTTACAATGGGGCCGAAATCGCAAAAAAAAAATATATATATACTATATATACCATCATATATATATTATATACATCACCGATCTCTATGATTTTTTGACATAAAAATATATACTATATACGTAAGCAATCGGTGAAATTTGAAGCTTATAGCTGTTAAAATGGGGTAGAAATTGCGAAAAGTTTCTTATCTGAACAATCGGTTGTATGAGATATATACTATATATACAACCGATCTCTATAATTTTTTCAGACAACAATATATGCCATATACGTAAGCATTCGGTGAAATTTGAAGCTTCTAGCTGTTAAAATGTGGCTAAAATTGCGAATATATATATATACTATATATATATACTATATATACCACCATATATATACTATATATACCACCATATATATACTATATATACCACCGATCTGTATGATTTTTTCAGACAACAATATATGCTATATACGTAAGCATTCGTTGAAATTTTAAGCCTCTAGCTCTTAAAATAGGGCAGTAATTACGAAAAGTTTCTTATCTGAACAATCGGTTGTGGGGGATATATACTATATATACGACCGATCTCATCAATTTTTTCAGGCAACAATATGTGCAATATACGAAAGTATATGGTGAAGTTTGAAGCTTCAATCTGTTAAATTGAGTAAGATATTACAAAAATCCTCTTTTTCTGAAAAATCGGTTGTATGGAGGATATATCCTATAGTGGTCCGATCCGGCCGGTTCGGACAAATGTCTAATCGGACACCCAAATACCGCTCACCAAATTTTATCAAGATATCTCAAAAATTGAGGGACTAGTTTGCATACGAACAGACAGACGGACAGACGGACATGGCTAAATCAACTCAGCTCTTCAACCTGATTATTTCGGTATACTTAATGGTGGGTCTATCTATTTTCCTTTAAGGACTTACAATTTTGGGTTTCGTGACGAAATTAATATACCATTTCATTTTCATGAAAGTTATAAAAAGCAAACATATATATGTACATATGACCACGCTCAAACACTGATTCAGATCGATCGCTTACGATCTTGGATAATGAGTGTATAGCTAGTAGTAACTTTATAGCCGTGATAAAAATGTCCGAACAAAAACGTGTGTAAAAAATCGAAAAAGTAGGCAAAATATAGGAAAACTTTATGTGTGTGCTTATAAGCAAGTCCCTACTGTTAAGTGCCGGAAGTATAAAGGTAAGTTTGCCGGAAGCGTTCTGGCAAATATACGTAAGTGTAGTCTGTGCAAACACAGTAAAAAAAAGGATTTTCAATATTCCATAATTTTGAGTTAGTCGCGGTCTAACCGAAATGGAGCGAAAAACGCATGTGCGGAAGTGGAGCTATGGGCAGAGCACACCGATAAAGATCGGTGTACTCTGAATATAGTAACTAACCGCAAAAAGCAATGCAAAGAATGAAAATAAAAGAATGTAAATAAATGTCAGAAAAACAAAAATTGTGAGTGAAAAATTACTCAACAAAAATTAAAAAAAAAGTGAAATTACTAAGAAAAAAAATTGCTTCAAAAATTTTCAACTTAAAAACCACCAAAAAAATCATTTGCTCCAATCCCTTAGCTTTTTACCAACCCTTTTCCTACCAATACTTATGTCTAAATAAAATAATTAAACAAAAATTTTTTTAAGTTAAACGGTTTTTTGAAAGCAATACTTACATGAAATAATAATGATACGAAAAGCTAGAAAATAATTAGGTAGGTCCTAGGTACTAGTCGTCACACTCCTCATCAATCTAGGGCGTTGATCAGACAATTAAATAAAAGCGTTAGGCGCGTGAAATTTCTAAAAATGTGAGGCGTAGCATAACCTGATTAAGGTTCAGTTGGTTTTACTTATGACTATCAATAGAAATATGACACGTGCAACGCTTTTATTTAATTGTCTGATCAACGTCCTAGATTGATAAGGAGTGTGATGGCTAGTACCTAGGACCTACCTAATTATTTTCTAGCTTTTCGCATTATTATTATTTCATGTAAGTATTGTTTTCAATAAAACCGTTTAACTAAAACAATTTTTTTTTATTATTTTATTTTCAAGTTTTTAGTCTCTATTTAATTGCCTATTATTTCTCATTATATTTAGTTCATTTAGTGACTCATTATTGCAAGGACTCTTTCCTGACAATTTGTTACAACCTAAGTCCTCAATACATAATCCTTCCAAATACTTTACTCGACTCTGCGCCACGTATGCTTGTCCCTCCTCCAACTCCAAAATATTTTGATGTCACTTCTACTGGACTGTATGCAATATTTGTTCCAAATATGAGCCAAATCGAGCATCATAGGTCGCTTCCTATTCATGTATGTATTATGTGTTCCAAATATGGACCAAATCAAATCGGAACACAAATACGATTTTTGTGAATATCTCGATCCTTGCGCCACCTAGCGGCGATTTTTCATAAGTCGCTTTTTATTCTTGCTTGTATTATGTGTTCCAAATATGAGCTAAATCGGACCACAAATACGATTTTTGTGAATATCTCGATCCATGCGCCACCTAGCGGCGAGTTTTTTTCACAGGTCGATTTCTATTCTTGCATGTATTATGTGTTCCAAATATGAGCCAAATCGGACCACAAATGCGAATTTTGCGAATATCTCGACCCTTGCGCCACCTAGCGGCGATTTTATTTTATTATTCCATTGTCATCGGGTTCTGAACTATATTCCAAGTTTCAAGCTTGTGGCTCATCGGGAAGTTACTTAAATTTCAAATACAAGATTCGTTCACAACGGCCGTGCGGCCCTGCATGCGACCTGCGTGTCAACTCAAGCTAATAAAACCGTTTAAAAATATACCATATGAGTAAATATACAAAAAAATATGCGAAAAATACAAAATTATATTTTGTTAGAAAGAACAAAAAGAATTTTGAAATTAAATCTCGATTATTTCTCGGTTATTTCTGCTGCTGCTGTGGTGGTTGGTTTTTGTTGTCGGAAGTGATCTCCGTCAATACCGCTTTTAGGCTTGTTTGTATGCTAGCTTCTTATCTGGGTAATGCTGTTGTTGGACTCTGGAGGCTGACCAAGCTTATAAAAATTAATTATGTTGAGCTGGTCGGTGGACGGAGATGGAGTTGTTGTGGTTGTTGTTGTTGTGGCGATATATCGCCGATACAAAATATGTGACTGCCAATAGAAAAGGTGTTATTGTTGCTGCTGCCTGTGTCGCAGATGATAATTGTAATTTCCAGCAGTAAAAAGGTGTCGTACTTGTTGTTGGCGTTGCGCCGCCGATGCAAAAAATAAAAGGACAATGTGTAGTTGCTGGTGAAATAAAAATGGTGTGCCGTCGATAAAAAAAAAAATATGTGATGTTGTTGTAGGGGTTGTGTGCCGTCGGAAAGCAAATGTGTGTAGTTTTTGTAGGCGTGGTGTGCCGTCAGTGAACAAAATATGTGTAGTTGTTGTATGCGTTGTGTGCCGTCTATGAAAGCAAATGTATGTAGTTGTTGTAGATGCGGTGTGCCGTCGGAAAATTGTGCTCAGTGGGTCCTTGCGTTGGCGAGCTGACCTGGAATGAAAGTTGGTGGAGATTACTTAATGTATGTATATATGTATTATGTAATATTTCGCTAATTTCAGACATATGTATGTACATGGGGGTTTTGTGTTTGCATGGCCGCAGACGCCATACACACATCTCCGTATATATGCATCCGCATTAATGTAATTTTCTATTTGGCCTGTTTGGGAAATTTGCTAAGTGGGAGCAAATTACCTGTATGCATGCCAAGTAGCAGAGGGTTTTGACTTACCTCGATCCTTGATTTCCCGGGCAGGTTTCCTGGTCCTCGTCTTCCACATGTAAGGGTACGCGCGTAAACTTGCGGCTCGCACAACAAAAACAATGCAAATACTATTTTTTTGTTCCGATTTAAAACCGCGCACTTCACTTGTACTTTAGCAATGTTTTTCTTGTTCGGCGTTAAAATCGCACACTTAACTTTTACTTTGGCACTTGTACTGAGCACTGATAGAATAAAACGTTTTCCGTTGCTTGACATTGTGCCCTTTTATAGCTACCGCCGTGGTAGAGAACGTTACTTAGAACATAAAATATTTACCTATACATTCAAAACTAACTTTCTGCTTTCTCGTATTCTCATTTACCCATCCACACACTCATATATTCATACACTTAAACGCTTACACAAACTAACACCCACACAGACATATTTAGTTCGTGTCTTAACTGCAATATTGCTACGTCATCAGAAACATTGTATCTACAGTACAAATCGAAGCGCAGGAGGCACGTATATCATCAAAATTCGAAGCGCGTATGGACGCGAAAATAACGCAGTTTGAGGAGAAAATCTAGGCCAAGGTGGATGCTTTGAGAGGTCGTATACAGGAGTTGCAATTAAATCGCCCAGCTGCTTCAGTAAGAAATACGAAGGTGAAAACTCCATCTTTTGACGGCTCTGTTCCTTTCCAGGTATTTAAGTTTCAATTTGAAAAGACGTCAGCAGTTAACAACTGGAATACTGAAGACAAGGTTGCTGCGCTTGAAAGGGCCTGCAGCGGAAATCTTGCAGACCATTCCAGAGGGGGAACGAAACAATTACGAAACATTGATGGGCGCTCTAGAAAGGCGATACGGAAGCGAACACAGGAAGAAAATACAACAAATAGAATTGCAAAACCGTTACCAAAAAGCTAATGAGACTTTACAGGAGTTTACTTCGGATGTTGAAAGGTTGGCCTATTTGGCAAATGCAGTCGCACCCGTGGAATACACCAAAATAGTAAAAATTCAGTGCTTTATCAAATGAGTACGAGATGTTGAAACGAAGCGAGCGACATATGCAAACCCAAAACCCACATTCGCAGAAACGGAATCACATGCATTGACTCAGCAAACTGCCTACCTTTGGCGGCCACCGAGCTGTGATGGTAGCGTGCTCCCCCTACCACACCGTATGCCCTGGGTTCACACCCTGGCAAAGCAACATCAAAATTTTATAAATAAGGTTTTTCAATTAGAAAAAAAATTTTCTAAGCGTGGTCACCAAGTCCAAGGGGAAGTGGTATGTGAAGTCTTAATTGGAAAGGTCACGATTCTCCACAAATTCATTGTGGTAGATTTTGTTTATGAAGTCAAATTGGGAGTGGACTTCTTAGTTGACCATGACATCAGGATCGATAAGCAGAGAGGGATTATGCGCTATAAGAACCAGGATATACCACTTAACTTCAGTTTGGAGAAAGGGTTCAGCAGTAAGGGAGTGCTGGTGGAGGAGGTTCAACAGAGACCACAAAAGTCAAAGAAAGTAAATCGGGCAAAGGGTGATGGAATGAATGGGCCAAACATATCAAAACCCAAGGTACCCGCTAGAAAAACACTGGCATTGACAAACCCTAATGGATGCTTTAAAAAAAACGACAGAATTTTCCATAAAGAATGCAAATGTGGTTTCAAGCCAGGGCGTACTGAGTGTGACGAATATTAGTAATACTAAGTGATACTCACATCACTAATCTGATACTAAGTAAATAAATCCACAACAACAATAAAGCAAGCTGCTACACTTGTATGTCCGTAAACAAATTAATCATCATATACACACATACATACAAACAGCAGAGAGATACTCACAAACGCATGTCATCGTCAGCCACTACTTCGCTCACATACACACGCATATGGTTACACACTACAAATGCACTCGCGTGTGGCTGGTGACCAGGGAGAAGATTCTAGAAGGAGAAACGTTAGACATTTGGGCAGAGAGTATAAAAGCAGCAGAAGCTGAGAAGTCCGTAATCAGTTTGGTTTAAGCACGCTATCAGTTACGAAACATAAGTGCTATGGTGAAGTATTTTCAAAGTAGTCTAATAAAGACCATTTTGCATTATTTAATATTGGAGTAATTTATTCAACAATTTAGCGATTCGAACGTTGGTAGAAGGTGTAAAATAAGCGGAGTTTCCCTAAATTCGTTAAAGTATTTTTGCCGTAGTCGGGATAGTATTTTGTGAATACTGCCATGCCCAGCCGACGGTGAGCTGTGAGACGACTCTACCAACCCCTCTCGCAATCCCAACGAAACCCAGAGCTTCCAGGTCTGGTCCGCTAGAAGATCATCCCCCCTGTGCGTTTGTAAACGTCGATAGACATAAGAAAGGTAATTTGTCGTTGTTCTCGGTCACCGCCTTTTTTAACTCCGTATACTCCTCGAAATCGAAGTAAGGCGACTCGAGACAAACGTCGATGTCTTTATCGTTCGTCGGTATTTCGTCCATGTGCATTCGTGAGAGTGTGTCGGGAACCACGTTTTATGCACCTTTTCGATGTTGAATATCGAAGTCATAATCCTGGAGTTTCAAACTCCATTTTCCCAGCCTCCCAGAAAGTTCTTTCAGATTCATGAGCCGTTTGAGGCTGGCATGATCAGTTATGATGGTGAACGGGGTTCCTTCCACATAAGGTCGGAATCTCTTCACGCTCACGATAGCGGCATATGATTGAAGTTCTGTAAGCTGTAATTTTTCTACGCCTTGTTTAGCTTTGCCGAAACGTTGGTAATAGGTGTTTCTCTCTCGTCATCGTCCAGTTAAACCCCCCCCCCCCCTCATCTGGTTCAAATCAGGCTTCCTTAGCACCGGTGCAGAAGCCAAACTCTGCTTTAACATTTCAAATGATTTTATTGCTTCCTCTGTCATAGTAAATGTCTTTATTTTGTCTTTATTAAAGCAGTCGTGCAGCGGAGCTGCAATTGTCGCATAGTCCTGTATGAAACGTCGGTACCAGCTCGACATACACAGGAACCGTCGTAGTTGCTTCGGGGTTTTAGGCATGCGGAAGTCCCTCACAGCTACCACTTTATTGGGGTCTGTTCTACCGCAGCCATCCCCGACTACGTATCCTAAATATCGCACTTCTTTAAAACAGAACTTGCTTTTTTCTACATTAATTGTTAACCTTGCCTCACGAAGACATCGAGCGACCTTTTCCAATAAACACATATGGGACATAATATCTTCAGAACACACCAGCAAGTCGTCAAGATAAACAAACACACTCTCACGCACAGCACCCAGAATGACCTTGTCCATGTCCGTGCTGCATTGCACAACCCAAAAGGCATGACGCATGAACGCAGTCTTTTCTCGCGACTCCTTCTCGAGAGGATTTTGCCAGAAAGCGTATTTTAAGTCTATTGCGTAAATATATCTCGTGTTTTGTAGTCGGCTCAAAATTCCATCAATATGAGGTAAAGGGTATGCTTCATTTTTCACCCTTTCGTTGCCCTTCCTAGCGTCCAGGCATAAACGGTTTTTAGGACATGTTGCACGGCATCAAAATAAAGATCCCCCTCGGCGGGCACGAGTTCCGCCACACTGGCAAAATATAGAAACAACCATTCCCATTCACACCTTTACTAAAAACATTCATACCAAATGCCTGCTAGAAATGAACTCCAAGTTAAACTTCTTGTTGCAGGTCGGGAACAATTAAAAATTCTAGATCTCTAGTGGAGTTATTCCATACCACAGGTAACTTTATTACCCCTACCACGTCAGCTTCTTCCCCGTTCGCATACGGATATTTTGGCCCCTTATTGGCACGATCAAAGCCTCTTTACCACACAGGAGTGCCGCTGAGTCTTTTCCTAAGCAGCTGGCACTCGCACCTGAGTCTAAGAGAGCCAGGACCTCATGACCTCCTATTTTGGTTTTAGCAACAAATCGATTATCTCCTTTCACGGTCACAATTATGGCAGCTATTTTATTTCTTATTCTCCTAAAATGTTTCCTGTTCTCCCTTACCTTTCCTATTTTCTTGAAGTTTCTACCTTTCCACCTGCTATTAAATGCCTTGCAAAATATTCTTCTTCTAGCTTCCTCATATGCTACCTTTCTCTGGTGTAAGCTTATCATTTCCCGTCTTTCGGTTACCTCTCCCTCTACTTCAGTTACATTCTCCTTCTTTTCCCTCTTCAAAATCATAACAGCAGGGTTGCCGGATTGCGTATATCTTGGCTGGAGGCCCCGGTGAACTCCGCCAGCCAGGGGTTTCCCTGTTTCTGATCGAGTTTTCTTAAACAAGAGTATGAACAATGAACATGGCTGCCATTTTGGCAGTAGGGATTTTACAGATACAATGGAAAGAGATACACCACAACACAACATATCTGTGACATCGTACTTTCGGTGTATATTAACATTAGGTGTTTTTGTTATGAACTATGGAGAATCAACACGTGTGTTCAATATTTATGTAGTTTTCGATTCATAATTGAGTATTTCTCCATTTTCAATTGAAATCATATCAATATTTATAATACATTGGGAATTCCTTCTTTAAGTAGGTATGTCGTATCGTTGAACAGAAACATAGTAGAAAATTGTGGCAATGATGTATCATGTTTTTCTCTTCAAATTTATTTTTTCAAATGTTCTTTCTTCGTTCATTTTACAGAATACATTTAGTGATTTCAACTGTATCTAATCGTGCGCACGTGTTTTATTGTGTTTTTCATCAAATTTTTTGCACGGTTTGTATTTTCGTTTTGTCTTTTGGACATATACTCGTGGGTGTATTTCGACCGCGAATTTTTTGTTTGCACATGTGCTTTTCTTAAATTGAATTTCTTGCGTTGAACATGGAGTTTTAGTGAATTTTTTTTCCTTTCTCTTAAGGAAAATGCCTGAAGTAAAAATATCGGTCGACATACGCGTAGTGCTAACAGAATGTTACTTCCAAGAAGAGCGCAAAGTATTGATGACCTGTCACAACAAAATGAAATACGACGTGAACGATATGCACGACATAGATCTGCAGAACCACAGCGGCAACGAAATCCAGCACGACCAAGACAAATACGACGTCGTTTTTTAGAAAGTATGTATCGTGCTGCTGATATATTGGATTAATGAGTGCGACATGTCCACATTGCGAAGCACAAAATTCTGTATTAAAATATAATGTTAACAATGTTAAAGTGGTCATTTAATTATTTTGAAAAAGTGCGCTATGCACAGTAATTCTGCGTAGAACACCTTTCTGCATAGGCCGCGCTTATAAAAAATAACCCTAGGCTACGCCATGCCAAGTCCGTGTGTGCGATATAACCGTCGCTACCGCCACAGTGATCTCCTTCTGCGTAGGCGGCCTTCGGCCGCACTTTAAAAAAATAACCCTTAGCCGATCCAACACCGGCTACGCCATGCCATGGTTCCGGAATTTTGACTTCCAGAATTAAACATGCAGAATTTTGAAAAAGCAGAATTTTTTTGCAATTTACAGAATTTTGTCACACAGAATTTTGTAATACAGAATAATGACACGCTCCACAATGAATTGGTGAAATTGTGCAAAACCGCTCTCGATCGTATGCCATCTGATAATCACAAAATCATAATCAGAGCGGATAAAACGCCTTTTGGTGAGCATGCCAGAAGATTTAATGTACCGACGATTGATCAAGTGGCAATTGTAATTTTTGGCGATCAGTTTCAATCCCGCGATATTGTACTTCATCGTAGAAATGAATAATTACAGCGTGTTTCGGAGCTTCATCGCAGTTACGACGCATTACAATATCCAATTCTACATTGGAAAGATGATGATGGTTATCACATTAATATACCCATGATAGACCCAAGAACCGGTAAATAATATACTAATTATATTAATCAGATATTAAATAAAAACTAAAATTTAAAATCGAATGAACATATTTTTTACAGGTCGAGTTGTTCAAAAGATATTGTTCTTATCGATTGATGATTCGTGCACAAGAACAAAGTTACATTCTGAGATGTGGTAAACGTTTTCACCAATACATTGTAGACATGTATGCAAAAATTGAAACTGAACGTCTCAATTTCATCCGATTCAATCAAGCCAAATTGCGATCTGAAGAGTACATACATAATTCAATAGCAAGATGCATTAGCGAATGATGCAAATGTGAATGATATCGGACGTCTGACGATATTACCAGCTTCTTATATTTGTAGTCCACGCCAGATGCACGTATATGAATAAGATTCTATGGCATGTGTTCGAAAATAGGGCCGACCAGATCTTTTCATCACTTTTACATGTAATCCAATGCGGAACGTGTATTCCGGCAAAACTTGAAGTCACTGATGGATTTAATTGTGAAATTAAGCGTTTGTGGAAAGGTACAATGTTGGATGTACTCGATTGAATGGCAAAAAAGAGGTTTGCCACACGCACACATATTGAACATAGAATAACACCGGACGAGATTGATAGCATCATACCAGCTGAAATACCATATCAAACCATCGATCCAGAATTATTTGAAGTGGTAAAAAAAACATGATTCACGGTCCATGCGGTGAAATAAATGTATGAGATATGGGAAATGTTCAAAGCGGTATCCGAGAGCATTAATTTCCGATACCATAACAGGCAATGACGGATATCCATTGCATCGACGTCGATCATTTGAAAATAATGGTAAAACGGCGATAATAAGAGTGCGCAATCAAGACATCGAAGTTGACAACCTTTGGGTCGTGCCATATTCACCGATACAGTAATGAAGCAGTTTTTTGTGTATTTTCGTTTCCTTTGCACGAAAGACATCCTGTTGTTGTCCATTTGGCAGTTCATCTGGAGAATGGTCAACGAGTTTATTTCACTACTGAGAATGTACAGCAGAAAGCAGCACAACCACCAGCAACTACTTTAACTGCTTGTGTGAAATCTACACATTTGCCAGAAATTTGATATGTTTTGATATACCGCAATATTACACCTGGAATGCATCATCGAAAAAATTTCAACGGCGTAAAGAAGGAATACCAGTTGAGGGTCATCCAGGTATTTTCCAAACAGATGCCTTGGGCAGGATGTATACGGTACATTCCAACAATGCTTAATATTTCTACTTGCGAATGTTGTTCGTAAACATTCGAGGACCAAATCATTTCAGGATTTAAGAACAGTTCACGGTCATTTTTGTCAGACATATCGCGAAGCATGTCAGCTCTTGCAATTGTTAGAACATGTCACTCATTGGAACGCAACTCTTCATGTTGCATCGATTTAATCTCATCCACAGCAAATACGAATTCTATTTTCGATTATAATATCAACACGCATGCCATCGAATCCAATTGAATTGTGAGAAAAATGTAAAGATTACATGACTAAAGATATTTTAATTCGGATGCGTCGTAGAGCAATGGATCCAGATTTGCTGATTACATTGGAAATGTACAATGAAGCTTTGATAATAATTGAAGATATGTGCCTTGCGATTGCCAATAAAGTATTGGGGCAGGTAGCTTTGATTTCCCCAAATCGTCCAATGCATGATTTATTTGATCGAGCGTTGGTTGCAGCGTGAATAACAAGTCGATTGTGACGATTTACGTACATTTTTTCAAGCCAACATCACCAAATTGAACAATCAACAAAAGGATATATATGACCAAATCATGCAAGCTGTTTCTGATAACACTGGTGGATTATATTTTTTGGATGCACCTGGCGGCACCGGAAAAACATTTGTGATTTCATTGATTTTAGCAACTATTCGATCGCAACAGAAAACTGCTTTGGTGCTCGCTTCTTCCGGAGTTGTTGCAACTTTATTGGATGGAGGACGAACAGCTCATTCAGCTTTAAAATTGCCATTGAATATACAGGTGGTTGAAAATCCATCAAACATATCCAAAAATTCAGCGATGGCAAAAGTTTTGCAATAAGCTCGGTCATTCTATGGAACGATGCAAGGTTTACGTGGAAACCGAAGTCTTTTTGGTGGTGCTTTAATTTTATTGTCAGGTGACTTTCGACAAACAGAGCCAGGACCTCATAACCTCCTATTTTGGTTTTAGCAACAAATCGATTGTCTCCTTTCACGGTCACAATTGTGACAACTATTTTATTTCTTATTCTCCTAAATTTTTTCCTCTTTTCCCTCATCTTTCCTATTTTCTTGAAGTTTCTACCTTTCCACCTGCTATTAAATGCCTCGCAAAATATTCTTCTTCTAGCTTCCTCATATTCTACCTTTCTCTGGTGCAATCTCATTTCCTGTCTTTCTGTTACCCCTCCCTCTACTTCAGTTCCATTCTCCATCTTTTCCCTCTTCAAAATCATAACTGCTGGTTTGCCGGGTTGCGTATATCTTGGCTGGAGTCCCCGGTCAACTCCGTCAGCCTGGGGCTTCCCTGTTTCGGTTTAAAAACAAAAAAGGACGAATCACTTACACAAGCAAAACAAACCATGTTGTGATACGGATACGAACATTTATTTGGTCACAAAGTGATCCACCGGCAAGCCACACAAAAACTCAACATCAAATGGAAGGGTAATGCACAAAAGGAGTTCACCGTGCACTTGGACGCAGGACTAATACAAGGACTAGCACTACAAGGATTGGCTGTGGTATGGTGTTGGGCTAAGGATTGGGATTTGTGTTGGGGTTGGTGTTAAGGCTTCCTATCAAAAGCTTCTATCTTTCTCTCCTCCAGTGTATCGGGCTATCTCATTAACTGCCCTAGTCCTACTCTTATTCTCTTTAATAAGTTTTTCGGCTCTCTTGCATTCCGCTTGAGCTCCGCCAACGAGTCCATTTTTATGGCGAAGGTCAAGTTGGATAGGTATGGCTTGAGGTTGCCCCTGATTATGCCAACCAATTCCCTGTCAGGGATTCTCTTCCGCAAACGGAATGTCGAGTTGTGGAGTTGTGAATTCGTCGAAAGCTAAAAACAGTCTGTATGTATTTTGACGATAATAATTAAAAACAAGTAAGTTCGGGACTGTCTTCGGCTGTGCCGAAGACTTAATACCTGTCATGAATGGGGCTCGTTCGTAATCTCCAAATAGTGTGCTGTATAAGATAAGAAATATATAGTGAACAGATGTACATACCTAAACGATTTTAAGATAAATATAAAAAGATGGCAAAAACCCCCTTATCTGAAAGATCGGTTGTATGGGATATATATTATATATAGCTCCGATCGAAATGATTTTTACAGGAAATTTTCTATGATATATTAGAATATATATCACCAAGTTTCCTTTTTTTTATTGGAAACTAAGGGAGAAATGGCCAAAAATCTTTCTATCTGAACGATCGGTTGTATGGGATAGGCATATCTATATATGTAAAAATAAGTGCACATTTTTGAGACCGGCTTCACCAAATTCAACCAAATTTATACGGTACAAAACAAAAATTCTATGTCTGGAAATCTAAGAGACAAACATGAAAATTTATATAGAAAATCGAGCAATTAGGAAGCTTCAACAAGAGTTGCACGATACTTTAGAGGTAGAGGAATACAATTCTGTAAAATGGAAAATTCGATCAATGAAAACTTTGAGAAATTCCACCTAAAGCACAATACCGACTGGTTTACGAATAACACCAGAATAGACATCCCTCCTGAATGTCAATGGTTAATATCCATGGGTTATAAATTCGCCCTTCCCATATCTAGAAAAACGTTCTCACCCCTGCACATTATAGCGGACGTCGAACAAAGTATACAAACCATAACCGATGAGAGAGAAAAAGATATGGTGAGATGTAAATTCGCAACAAGAGTAAACACGTTTAAAAATGAACTAAGAAATAGCCAAAAAGATAAATTTATTTTGCAAGTGTACGAAGAAACAAAACGGGTCATATACCAACACAAAGATGATATTGTAATTACGAGTGCATACAAAGGGAACAGAACCGTAATGATGTATAAAGCAGAGTATAAGAAGAAAATGGAAGACCTCTTGAACGACAAAGGCACATACAAAACCATAAGAAATTATCCCACCCAATATTTGTTGAGAAAAAAACAATAGAATTGTCAATGGCATGTACAAGACCCACAATATTGATGCAAAACTGAAGCAGTATTTAACATGCTCGGCTGCCACAGCCCCACGACTTTATGGCTTACCGAAAGTGCACAAGGAAAACACACCACTTCGTCCAATTACATCCTCCATTAACGTTCCCTGCTCGCAACTATCCAAATTCGTGGGAAAAATTTAAAAAAACATTATTTCCGAAAACTTCAATATGAAAAATTCAGTTCAATTAAAAGAAAAAAAAAGCTGTAACCATTGACGAGGATGAAATACTTATATCTCTAGACGTCGTATCACTATTTACGAATATACCCATCCATCTAAGGATCAGCACAATTATGAAACAATGGTCGAATCTAAAAAATCATACTAAAATTACTAAAACCCAATTCCTCAATATACTAGAGTTCTGCCTGAGAGAAAACAACTACTTTGTATACGACAATAACTATTACCAGCAAGTTTATGGGATGCCGATGGGAAATCCTCTATCACCAACAAGAGCAGATATAGTCCTCGACAAAATTATTGACGACAGCATCATTGAGCTAAAATCTAAAGACATAAATATAAAATACATAACGAAATATGTAGATGATATTTTCGCTGTTGTTAGGGCAAAAGGCGTAGACTAAATTCTAAAAACTTTCAACGAGCAACACCAAAAATTAAAATTTACACTAGAAAAATAAAAACATCACAAATTAGCTTTTCTTGACTTTGAAATCCACAACATCGGAAACAAAGTAAAAACGAATTGGTAAAAAAAACAGTGGCATCATCTAGAATGGTCAATTACCAATCTAGATAAAGGGGGGGCTAATACAGCACTCACCTTGGCTCCGAGATTTCTTGGCTCCGAGATTTCTACTACGGCAATGCGGTGGTGGCAGATTCTGCTCCGACTTCGTGCGGTAGGCTCCGTCTTCACAGCACTAACATTGAAACTTAAGACGGTGATGGTACCAAATCCGGGTGTGCGCCAGCAACCAAACGCCTTTACTTACACAAAACTGAGCTTGCCGCTTACGTACTGATAGCGGGTGAATGGTTCCTAATGCTTTTGAGCGTCGGAGAAAAACTAGCAATGCGGTTTCGTCGTTAATAAAACAGCAATAATAGAATTTGATTTGCACTTCTTGAGCAAAAACTTAATTGTTCACTAATTATTGACGGAGCCAGTCATAAAAGAATTTTTCACAAGTTTCGATTATTTATTTAGCGAGAATGGTTTATAAAATCAGCAGGAATGTATGTTTGTAGAATATTATGTTTAGCACGATTTACAAGACAATACCGATAACGGCAGGAGTATAATAAACTTTTTTTTATTTATATCACCGAAAACGCAAGATGGTAGGGTTTTCTTTTTTATATAATAACTTTTGGGAACTTTGATGTAAGAAGTTTTTTATCTCGTTTCAAAAAGATGACAAATGATAATAATTTTACATATATATTCAATAACCAAAAGGTGGTGGTTTTTTTGACAGGTTGGCGATCATGCCATACCGCCATCCTGCATTTGCGGCGAATTAAATTTGGTGGATTTTCGCGGTGGAGGCTGCCACACGTCCATTAGTGTTCCCACTAGGAAATTTAAAGGGTAAATACAATTCATGGATTATGCGGGTAATTCACTATAATACAATTCCATAATAAAATACAGTACAAGATACGGAATATATATAAATTCATAGATATTCGATATAATACAGTTCAATAATCGAATAATACAAGGTACGGGTTAAATATATAAATTCATCGATATACGTGTGTACAAGGGGGAGATGGGGCGAGTGGCAGCCTACGCCGCGTAAACATCCTGGCCCGCCTAGGGGTACTAAGCGCCTAACGTGTGTCTTAGCTCTCGGAGAGCTCGTTGGGCCTTTTGCCTTTATAGGTGGCGGTGCGCAAGCCGGTGGCGGTGCATCGGATGGTGCGATCTGATACGGTCGATGGGCGCGGGTTGCGCCGTGAACTGGATGCGGTGCCGGACACTCCTGCTGCCGTTGCGTACTGGTATGTTTCCGCAGTGCTGCGATTTGGTGGTGCACGGCGGCGTGACTGACGACGGTGGCGCACCGGCTGTGATGCTGCATGCTGGGGTTGGCGACTCACGGTGTCGCGGTGTAAGAGTGTGTGGTGAGGGAGCCCACAAACGTGACAGCGCTCGCGGGAGGTACACACACGTGTGTGGTGTGACAAGGCCAAGCAATTAGTGCAATATTTATGCGCCCTGGCAATCACGGCACGTTGTTGTGGTGGCATGGCCGTAAACAATGGTCACGTCGATAACGCATGATGTCGCATACACAGACGGCAGCGTCGATAATCGGACACGGCGTCGTCAATTCGTGATGGAGTCGCTGGCACTGTCACTTGGGACGCCAAGGAGCGACGCGGTGTAGGAACCGGGGCACGTTGACGATTCATCTGTTGAAAAAAGGAGTATATGAATGTGTGTTGTATATTGAGGAGAACATCAAGGTAGGGACTGCCTGTGAGAGCTACGGTATGATTCAGGTTGTTCTGAGATGGTATCGATAGTTAAGCTTAGTGGACTGTAGTTGGTTGGGGAGATGGCAGGGAACCGTGGGGTTCTGAGTAGAATTCCGCTGGTGGCAGGAAACACAATTTTGTGATAGGCCTGGTGAGCACACCGTTTTGCGTGCGTACGTCGACTACTCGGATATGGCCGTCTCTTCCTAGATGGGTGTCTTCCACGCGTCCTAGGCGCCATTCGGTAGCGGGTAGGTTGTCTTCCTTGATGACGACTAGATCGCCGATTTTAGGGGGAGGCTGAGCGGTTTGCCACCGATAACGCTTGTGTAACTCCATGAGATAGTCATTCTTCCAGCGCTTGCTGAATTGGTGATGTAAAACTTTCAACCGGTCCCAACGGTTGATCATAGAGAGGTGTTCATAGTTCGGCTCGGGGATGGCGAGGAGGGGTGCGCCTCGGAGAAAGTGACCAGGTGTGAGAGCGGTGAGATCCGCTGGGTCCTGAGAAAGCGGGGAGATAGGGCGAGAATTGAGAACGGCCTCGATACCAATTAATAGAGTTGAGAATTCTTCAAAGGTGAAGCTGTGTGTTCCGGCAACCTTTTTAAAATGGGTTTTAAAGCTTTTGACGGCAGATTCCCATAATCCGCCCATGTGGGGTGCGCCGGGGGGTATAAATTTCCAATCGATGCCTTGGGGCGCATACTTTTGGACAATGTCTGTCGAGACTTCGTTGAGGAAGGCGACGAACTCTACTTCGGTGGCTCGCTTAGCACCAATGAATGTTGTGCCGTTGTCGCTCATCATTTGCTTCGGGTATCCTCGACGCCCTACAAACCGGGCGAAGGCAGCGAGAAAAGCCTTACTAGTGAGATCCGAACACAATTCCAGGTGGATCGCCTTGGTAGTGAAGCAAACGAAAACGGCCACATAACTTTTACGAGGGTTGGAGATCGGAGCATCGAAGCTTTGATGTGAAACGGGGCGGCGAAGTATACGCCAGTAGTAGTGAAGGGGGGCGCGAAAGTGCATCGTGGGGGGGGGGGGGGGGGGGTAAAGCTGCCATTATTTGGGATTGCGTTTGTCGCTTATGAATGGTGCAGACTTTACATTGGAATATACATTTTTTCAGCTGAGGTTTGAGTCGGGGGGTATAGAATTCCTGCCTCATAGCTTGTTGCAGGAGGCGGAGGTCCGCATGGAGGAAGCTCTCGTGTAGAAAACTTATATAAAGGGTAGTAAATCTAGCCTTTTCGGGGAGAATGATAGGATGACACTCATTGTAGGTCATGTCGGCGTTTACTAACCTTCCGTTGGCCCGGAGAATCCCGTTTGTATACAGGAAGGGGTCAAGTGCCAGTAGGGGACTTCGCTTTCCGATTAGTTTTGCATTTTCGAGGGAGGCTCTTTCGGAAGCGAAGAATTTCGACTGAGTCAAGCTCAGCAGACGGATTTTCGCGCGCATGACGTCGGCGTAAGAGAGGGCGGGATCGTTAGGGGTACGATTGCCTCCTAAAGCATTTCTAAGCCGAGTTACAAATTTTAACACGTACGCTATTACGCGTAGGGCACGGGGATAGGAGGAGAACCGTTCCAAGAAGTCTTCTGACTCTTCCGCTGCATGCAGTGATTCGACTCGGCGAAGTTCGGGGGGTACAATATTTCTGGCCGTTGGTGTTGGCCAGTCCTCGGGGGGTCGAGAAAGCTACTCTGGGCCATTCCACCATAGCGATGAGTTAGCTAGCTCGAGTGGGGTGCATCCTCTGGTGCCCATATCTGCGGGATTGTCTTTGCTTCGCACATGTCGCCAAGGGACATTTCCAACGAGGTCTATGATCTGCGCTGTTCGGTTAGAGACGTATGTTTTCCACGAGTGGGGTGGCTTTTCCAGCCAGGCTAGCACGATTTCCGAATCGGACCACATGATTAATTTTTTTTGACTTAGGCCGAGATGGGGTTGGACTACTGCGACTAATTTTGCTAATAAGAGCGCTCCGCATAGCTCCAGGCGTGGCAGACTAATAGTTTTGAGAGGAGCCACTTTGCCTTTGGACACTATAAGGTGAGAGTGGACCTGAGTACCGACGGTACTTCTTAGGTACAGGGTTGCGCAATAAGCCCTTTCTGAGGCGTCGCAGAATCCGTGGAGCTCAACGTATTGATCGGGCGTAAAATTCATCCATCGGGGTATCTGGATGGCTGAGATAGAGGGAAGGTTTTGAGAGAACTGCGCCCATTTGGCTAGACGGATGGGTTTAACCTTCTCGTCCCATTCGGTCCCATCTAACCACAATTCTTGCATGAGCATCTTCGCTTGGATCATTATGGGCGTCAGCCACCCTGCGGGATCGAAAAGTTTCGCAATAGAGGAGAGGATTTGCCGCTTCGTGGCTGCAGTGGATGCCGGATTTGAGTCGACGGTATACGAGAATGTATCCGTTATGGCGTTCCACTGGATGCCCAGGGTCTTGGCGGTGCTAGTCTTTTCGAACTCGAGGAAGTTTGTTTCCAGCAGATCAGTTTTCGATATTTTTTGGAGGATGTTGGGATGGTTTGCCGTGATCTTTTTTAGGGGAAAGCCGGCTGAATTGAGAGCGTCTATAGTCTCTGTTAGGGATTGCTCGGCTGATTGAAGATCATGACTGCCAGATAAAATATCGTCAACATACGTCTCGGATTTTAGTATTGGGGCTGCGCGTGGATGGGAATCGGCTATGTCTTTCGCTAGCTCGTGTAGAGTGCGAATAGCCAGGAAAGGCGCGCAGTTAACCCCGAAGGTGACCGTTTTTAACTTGTAGTCCTTTATTGTACTGTGTTCGGGGGTTCGGAATATTATCCGTTGGTAGTCTCGGTCATCGGAGTGCAAGAGAATTTGGCGGTACATTTTCTCGACATCGCCATTAAACACATATTTATATGTTCGCCATTTCAGCAACATAAGTCGGAGATCGGGTTGGAGGGTTGGTCCGGTACATAAAACATCGTTGAGGGAGTGACCGGAACCCGAATTTTTTGAGGCGTTGAACACAACTCTGACTTTTGTTGTCTTTTTGTCTGGCCTTACGACTGCATGGTGAGGGAGATAGAATGAGCAGTATTTACCCAGGGATTCTATTTCTTTGGGACTGCATTCTTCCATGTGGCCTAGGGACAGATATTCTTCGAGTACCTGGTCGTACTGCTGCTTGAGATCGCCCTTTTTTGAGAGGGAACGTTCCATGCCGTGGAACTGTCGTAGGGCTGCAGTACGGGACTGACCTAGGTCGACATCGTTCGGGACTGTTGGTTTAAAGGGGAGCCGAACCATATATCGACCGTCATCCATGCGAGTGGTTGTGCTTTCATAAAAGTCTTCGCACATTTTATCTTCTGGGGTTTCCACTCGCACTCTGGGTATTTCTTCGATTTCCCAGAATTGCCTTAGCTGCTCATTGAGCTGGACATTCGTCACTTCCCACGCTTGAGAGGAGTGTGATCCGAACTTTTCGGGGATTTGGCCACTTATTATCCAGCCAAATATCGTGTTTTGTGCTAGCAGTGTGGGCGAGATCTTTTCTATGCCATTTAGCATTATTTGTGGGATAAGATCACTGCCTAATACCAGATCAATTTGGGAGGGGTTCTGAGTGTTCTGGTCTGCTAGCTTAAGATGGGACCATTTACGCATTTGGTCGTTATTTAGCGTGAGTGTTTGGAGTTGCCTAGTGAGCCGAGGTAGCACGATTGCCTGGGCCTTTATTTTTACCTTGTGGTCATTTGAGACTAGGGTCAGTGAGCATAGCTTGTTGGAGGTTTGTACTACTCCGCCTCCCATTCCCGATATTTCAAATAGGGAGTGGGTATATGGGAGGCCTAGCTTGATTTCAGCTTTTGACGAGATGAAGCTACGTTCTGACCCTTGATCCACTAAGGCTCTGAGCCTGAAGCAGTACCCTCGGTGTTCTATGGACACTATCGCTGTGGGGAGAATGATCTTGCTATCATTTTCCGCATGCAAAGATTGGATGCGGGCATCGTTTGAGGTGGTTGGAAGTTCCTCGTTGGTATCTGGGTTGGTAACGTCCTGAGTAGTTGCTACTTGGGCTGCCGTTCTTCGAGGGCCATTGGTTTGGTGTGATATTCCGGTATCGTGGAGGGTGGAGTTGTGGCGACCTTGGCAGTATAGACACGTTCCTGTGCTTGTGCAATCTTTTACGAGGTGGGTTTGTGACAGGCAGTTTTCGCAGAGATTGCTTTCTCTCACGAATTTTTTCCGTTCGGGGATTGCCAGCTTTTTATAATGCAAGCAGCTTTGTAGCTTGTGGGAGTTCTGCTTGCACTTTCTGCAGGCGTATACTTTTTGATGCTCGGCCACATGAGCATTTGTGCGAGTTTGAGAGTAGTTGTTGTTCTGCGGGGGGTTGCGGCTTTGGTTAGGGGTTTGAGCCTGCCTGAACTGGGGATTGTTTTGACTTGTGGGAGGCTTTGAAAAATTAGTGGAGGGTGGGTTATATCGGGATTTGGCTGGTCGCCATTGATCCACCCTTTCCACTATCTCGTAGCGAGTGGTCAAAAACTGATCCATTTGGGACCAGTTCGGTAGGTCTCTTCTGGAGCTTAAAGATTGCTCCCAAAGCGCAACTGTATTTTCCGGCAGTTTTGAGGTTACCAGATATATTAATATGGGGTCCCAACTGTCTGTCGAGACTTGTTGGGTTGCTAATATCTGGAGACAGTTATTAACGGAGGATTGCAATCGCTGGATGTCTTCGCTGTTTTCAGTCGGAATGGGCTTGAGGTTCATGAGGGCTTTTATGTGGGACTCTTTTATTTTCATAACGGGATTTAAGAGCTTCCCAAGCCACAGCAAAGTTGTCATCACTCAGTGGAAATTGCTTTACTATCTGGCCGGCTTTCCCTTGGGTTTGTACCTGAGGTGGTACAGTTTTTGGGCGCTCGAGAGTTTGGGGTGGTTGATATAGACCGCCGTGAACATGTCACGGAAGGACGGCCATTGATCATAACTCCCGTAAAAGACTTCGGTGTCACAGGCGGGTACTTTGAGGTGCATCCCGGAATTTTCTTGGGGAGTGGTAGTTGTAGCGGGGACGGGATTGCTTAGTAACCTTAGCTGGAGCTGATCGCCTATTCTTGCCTTTGTGTCTTCATATGCTATAAGGCAGTCGCGGTATTTATTGAAGGCTCAGGCCTTAAAGTCGACGGGAAGATCGTTGTCATCAGATTCCACGACAGCGTCATATGCGCTCTGTAGCCTTTCCCAGAACACATCAATATTTTTGTCTTTTATCTTTAGGGATGCCTCGGTGTTATCTTGGATCTCGGTTGTGCCGAACCGAGCGCAGTAATCCGAAAAGAGATCCGTTTCGGATATAAATTTATTTTCGACCACGGTAGCCATTCTGAAGAGGGACTTGCTTAGTTTTACTTTAGCTATTTTGGGAATTTTTTGGGACTGCCTGGTGTTTATTTATGAGGGAATACCAAAGGCAGAAGCTTTCCTATCGGCCAAGAGTGGGTAGGTTAGGACCAGTTAGATTAATTGGGAGTAGTCTGAGCGCAGTTGGGATGACCTGCAGAATTTGCTGCTGGGTATTTCAGACTATGGGAAAGTGGCCGAATTTTTTGCTGGGTATCGTCAACAATGTAAATGTGGAGATATATTTAATTTATACCGCAAGGGACTCAAGTATTAAAGGGCAATGAGCTAACTTTGTGCAAGTGTGTGTGGGATTTGCCTCGAAATTTTTTAATGCACCGCTTTTACGTACAGGTGTATATGGGGGTGATACTGCATATATATATATATATAAATGTATTTTTGGCGGGAAATTATAATTCTGGCGGGAGAAATTTGGATTTGGCGGGAGCCACCAAAATTTATTCGGGGGATATACGTAATGTATGTACGTGTTTTTTATATTGTTGAGAGGCTGGTTTCGTCAATGGCGACGAAAGACCATTAGATAAAGGGGGGGGGCGAATACAGCACTCACCTTGGCTCCGAGATTTCTACTGCGGCAATGCGGTGGTGGCAGATTCTGCTCCGACTTCGTGCGGTAGGCTCCGTCTTCACAGCACTAACATTGAAACTTAAGACGGTGATGGTACCAAATCCGGGTGTGCGCCAGCAACCAAACGCCTTTACTTACACAAAACTGAGCTTGCCGCTTACGTACTGATAGCGGGTGAATGGTTTCTAATGCTTTTGAGCGTCGGAGAAAAACTAGCAATGCTGTTTCGTCGTTAATAAAACAGCAATAATAGAATTTGATTTGCACTTCTTGAGCAAAAACTTAATTGTTCACTAATTATTGACGGAGCCAGTCATAAAAGAATTTTTCACAAGTTTCGATTATTTATTTAGCGAGAATGGTTTATAAAATCAGCAGGAATGTATGTTTGTAGAATATTATGTTTAGCACGATTTACAAGACAATACCGATAACGGCAGGAGTATAATAAACTTTTTTTATTTATATCACCGAAAACGCAAGATGGTAGGGTTTTCTTTTTTATATAATAACTTTTGGGAACTTTGATGTAAGAAGTTTTTTATCTCGTTTCAAAAAGATGACAAATGATAATAATTTTACATATATATTCAATAACCAAAAGGTGGTGGTTTTTTTGACAGGTTGGCGATCATGCCATACCGCCATCCTGCATTTGCGGCGAATTAAATTTGGTGGATTTTCGCGGTGGAGGATGCCACACGTCCATTAGTGTTCTCACTAGGAGATTTAAAGGGTAAATACAATTCATGGATTATGCGGGTAATTCACTATAATACAATTCCATAATAAAATACAGTACAAGATACGGAATATATATAAATTCATAGATATTCGATATAATACAGTTCAATAATCGAATAATACAAGGTACGGGTTAAATATATAAATTCATCGATATACGTATGTACAAGGGGGAGATGGGGCGAGTGGCAGCCTACGCCGCGTAAACATCCTGGCCCGCCTAGGCGTACTAAGCGCCTAACGTGTGTCTTAGCTCTCGGAGAGCTCGTTGGGCCTTTTGCCTTTATAGGTGGCGGTGCGCAAGCCGGTGGCGGTGCATCGGATGGTGCGATCTGATACGGTCGATGGGCGCGGGTTGCGCCGTGAACTGGATGCGGTGCCGGACACTCCTGCTGCCGTTGCGTACTGGTATGTTTCCGCAGTGCTGCGATTTGGTGGTGCACGGCGGCGTGACTGACGACGGTGGCGCACCGGCTGTGATGCTGCATGCTGGGGTTGGCGACTCACGGTGTCGCGGTGTAAGAGTGTGTGGTGAGGGAGCCCACAAACGTAACAGCTCTCGCGGGAGGTACACACACGTGTGTGGTGTGACAAGGCCAAGCAATTAGTGGAATATTTATGCGCCCTGGCAATCACGGCACGTTGTTGTGGTGGCATGGCCGTAAACAATGGTCACGTCGATAACGCATGATGTCGCATACACAGACGGCAGCGTCGATAATCGGACACGGCGTCGTCAATTCGTGATGGAGTCGCTGGCACTGTCACTTGGGACGCCAAGGAGCGACGCGGTGTAGGAACCGGGGCACGTTGACGATTCATCTGTTGAAAAAAGGAGTATATGAATGTGTGTTGTATATTGAGGAGAACATCAAGGTAGGGACTGCCTGTGAGAGCTACGGTATGATTCAGGTTGTTCTGAGATGGTATCGATAGTTAAGCTTAGTGGACTGTAGTTGGTTGGGGAGATGGTAGGGAACCGTGGGGTTCTGAGTAGAATTCCGCTGGTGGCAGGAAACACAATTTTGTGATAGGCCTGGTGAGCACACCGTTTTGCGTGCGTACGTCGACTACTCGGATATGGCCGTCTCTTCCTAGATGGGTGTCTTCCACGCGTCCTAGGCGCCATTCGGTAGCGGGTAGGTTGTCTTCCTTGATGACGACTAGATCGCCGATTTTAGGGGGAGGCTGAGCGGTTTGCCACCGATAACGCTTGTGTAACTCCATGAGATAGTCATTCTTCCAGCGCTTGCTGAATTGGTGATGTAAAACTTTCAACCGGTCCCAACGGTTGATCATAGAGAGGTGTTCATAGTTCGGCTCGGGGATGGCGAGGAGGGGTGCGCCTCGGAGAAAGTGACCAGGTGTGAGAGCGGTGAGATCCGCTGGGTCCTGAGAAAGCGGGGAGATAGGGCGAGAATTGAGAACGGCCTCGATACGAATTAATAGAGTTGACAATTCTTCAAAGGTGAAGCTGTGTGTTCCGGCAACCTTTTTAAAATGGGTTTTAAAGCTTTTGACGGCAGATTCCCATAATCCGCCCATGTGGGGTGCGCCGGGGGGTATAAATTTCCAATCGATGCCTTGGGGCGCATACTTTTGGACAATGTCTGTCGAGACTTCGTTGAGGAAGGCGACGAACTCTACTTCGGTGGCTCGCTTAGCACCAATGAATGTTGTGCCGTTGTCGCTCATCATTTGCTTCGGGTATCCTCGACGCCCTACAAACCGGGCGAAGGCAGCGAGAAAAGCCTTACTAGTGAGATCCGAACACAATTCCAGGTGGATCGCCTTGGTAGTGAAGCAAACGAAAACGGCCACATAACCTTTTACGAGGGTTGGAGATCGGAGCATCGAAGCTTTGATGTGAAACGGGCCGGCGAAGTATGCGCCAGTAGTAGTGAAGGGGGGCGCGAAAGTGCATCGTTGGGGGGGGGGGGGGGTAAAGCTGCCATTATTTGGGATTGCGTTTGTCGCTTATGAATGGTGCAGACTTTACATTGGAATATACATTTTTTCAGCTGAGGTTTGAGTCGGGGGGTATAGAATTCCTGCCTCATAGCTTGTTGCAGGAGGCGGAGGTCCGCATGGAGGAAGCTCTCGTGTAGAAAACTTATATAAAGGGTAGTAAATCTAGCCTTTTCGGGGAGAATGATAGGATGACACTCATTGTAGGTCATGTCGGCGTTTACTAATCTTCCGTTGGCCCCGAGAATCCCGTTTGTATCCAGGAAGGGGTCAAGTGCCAGTAGGGGACTTCGCTTTCCGATCAGTTTTGCATTTTCGAGGGAGGCTCTTTCGGAAGCGAAGAATTTCGACTGAGTCAAGCTCAGCAGACGGATTTTCGCGCGCATGACGTCGGCGTAAGAGAGGGCGGGATCGTTAGGGGTACGATTGCCTCCTACAGCATTTCTAAGCCGAGTTACAAATTTTAACACGTACGCTGTTACGCGTAGGGCGCGGGGATAGGAGGAGAACCGTTCCAAGAAGTCTTCTGACTCTTCCGCTGCATGCAGTGTTTCGACTCGGCGAAGTTCGGGGGGTACAATATTTCTGGCCGTTGGTGTTGGCCAGTCCTCGGGGGGTCGAGAAAGCTACTCTGGGCCATTCCACCATAGCGATGAGTTAGCTAGCTCGAGTGGGGTGCATCCTCTGGTGCCCATATCTGCGGGATTGTCTTTGCTTCGTACATGTCGCCAAGGGACATTTCCAACGAGGTCTATGATCTGCGCTGTTCGGTTAGAGACGTATGTTTTCCACGAGTGGGGTGGCTTTTCCAGCCAGGCTAGCACGATTTCCGAATCGGACCACATGATTAATTTTTTTTGACTTAGGCCGAGATGGGGTTGGACTACTGCGACTAATTTTGCTAATAAGAGCGCTCCGCATAGCTCCAGGCGTGGCAGACTAATAGTTTTGAGAGGAGCCACTTTGCCTTTGGACACTATAAGGTGAGAGTGGACCTGAGTACCGACGGTACTTCTTAGGTACAGGGTTGCGCAATAAGCCCTTTCTGAGGCGTCGCAGAATCCGTGGAGCTCAACGTATTGATCGGGCGTAAAATTCATCCATCGGGGTATCTGGATGGCTGAGATAGAGGGAAGGTTTTGAGAGAACTGCGCCCATTTGGCTAGACGGATGGGTTTAACCTTCTCGTCCCATTCGGTCCCATCTAACCACAATTCTTGCATGAGCATCTTCGCTTGGATCATTATGGGCGTCTGCCACCCTGCGGGATCGAAAAGTTTCGCAATAGAGGAGAGGATTTGCCACAGTTATTAACAGTTATTAACGGAGGATTGCAATCGCTGGATGTCTTCGCTGTTTTCAGTCGGAATGGGCTTGAGGTTCATGAGGGCTTTTATTTGGTTGTCGACCAGGACTCTTTTATTTTCATAACGGGATTTAAGAGCTTCCCAAGCCACAGCAAAGTTGTCATCACTCAGTGGAAATTGCTTTACTATCTGGCCGGCTTTCCCTTGGGTTTTGTACCTGAGGTGGTACAGTTTTTGGGCGCTCGAGAGTTTGGGGTGGTTGATATAGACCGCCGTGAACATATCACGGAAGGACGGCCATTGATCATAACTCCCGTAAAAGACTTCGGTGTCACAGGCGGCTACTTTGAGGTGCATCCCGGAATTTTCTTGGGGAGTGGTAGTTGTAGCGGGGACGGGATTGCTTAGTAACCTTAGCTGGAGCTGATCGCCTATTCTTGCCTTTGTGTCTTCATATGCTATAAGGCAGTCGCGGTATTTATTGAAGGCTCAGGCCTTAAACTCGACGGGAAGATCGTTGTCATCAGATTCCACGACAGCGTCATATGCGCTCTGTAGCCTTTCCCAGAACACATCAATATTTTTGTCTTTTATCTTTAGGGATGCCTCGGTGTTATCTTGGATCTCGGTTGTGCCGAACCGAGCGCAGTAATCCGAAAAGAGATCCGTTTCGGATATAAATTTTTTTTCGACCACGGTAGCCATTCTGAAGAGGGACTTGCTTAGTTTTACTTTAGCTATTTTGGGAATTTTTTGGGACTGCCTGGTGTTTATTTATGAGGGAATACCAAAGGCAGAAGCTTTCCTATCGGCCAAGAGTGGGTAGGTTAGGACCAGTTAGATTAATTGGCAGTAGTCTGAGCCCAGTTGGGATGACCTGCAGAATTTGCTGCTGGGTATTTCAGACTATGTGAAAGTGGCCGAATTTTTTGCTGGGTATCGTCAACAATGTAAATGTGGAGATATGTATTTAATTTATACCGCAAGGGACTCAAGTATTAAAGGGCAATGAGCTAACTTTGTGCAAGTGTGTGTGGGATTTGCCTCGAAATTTTTTAATGCACCGCTTTTACGTACAGGTGTATATGGGGGTGATACTGCATATATATATATATATAAATGTATTTTTGGCGGGAAATTATAATTCTGGCGGGAGAAATTTGGATTTGGCGGGAGCCACCAAAATTTATTCGGGGGATATACGTAATGTATGTACGTGTTTTTTATATTGTTGAGAGGCTGGTTTCGTCAATGGCGACGCAGGACCATTAGATAAAGGGGGGGCTAATACAGCACTCACCTTGGCTCCGAGATTTCTACTGCGGCAATGCGGTGGTGGCAGATTCTGCTCCGACTTCGTGCGGTAGGCTCCGTCTTCACAGCACTAACATTGAAACTTAAGACGGTGATGGTACCAAATCCGGGTGTGCGCCAGCAACCAAACACCTTTACTTACACAAAACTGAGCTTGCCGCTTACGTACTGATAGCGGGTGAATGGTTCCTAATGCTTTTGAGCGTCGGAGAAAAACTAGCAATGCTCTTTCGTCGTTAATAAAACAGCAATAATAGAATTTGATTTGCACTTCTTGAGCAAAAACTTAATTGTTCACTAATTATTGACGGAGCCAGTCATAAAAGAATTTTTCACAAGTTTCGATTATTTATTTAGCGAGAATGGTTTATAAAATCAGCAGGAATGTATGTTTGTAGAATATTATGTTTAGCACGATTTACAAGACAATACCGATAACGGCAGGAGTATAATAAACTTTTTTTTATTTATATCACCGAAAACGCAAGATGGTAGGGTTTTCTTTTTTATATAATAACTTTTGGGAACTTTGATGTAAGAAGTTTTTTATCTTGTTTCAAAAAGATGACAAATGATAATAATTTTACATATATATTCAATAACCAAAAGGTGGTGGTTTTTTTGACAGGTTGGCGATCATGCCATACCGCCATCCTGCATTTGCGGCGAATTAAATTTGGTGGATTTTCGCGGTGGAGGCTGCCACACGTCCATTAGTGTTCCCACTAGGAAATTTAAAGGGTAAATACAATTCATGGATTATGCGGGTAATTCACTATAATACAATTCCATAATAAAATACAGTACAAGATACGGAATATATATAAATTCATAGATATTCGATATAATACAGTTCAATAATCGAATAATACAAGGTACGGGTTAAATATATAAATTCATCGATATACGTATGTACAAGGGGGAGATGGGGCGAGTGGCAGCCTACGCCGCGTAAACACAATCAAACCACCATTGGAATCAAAAAAGAAATACAGTAATCAACTTTGTTACGGCGGCAAGACCACAGATAGGGCGCGCTCGCAATAATGGTGGGGAGAAACTAAAGGAGAAAACACAATTGAATTCGTTAGAAAAAGATACACAATAATGTTTATTAAAATAAAAGCAAATGCAAATTTAAAGTTAATCCACTTAATCACAATTCAATATTTCCGATGACGGAAGTGTAAAAATGAACTTTATAATTTTTGGTATTAAGGAAAGACTTACCTTCAGTGGCTTGGCTGCTGGCGGTTTCTTAGACGTTCGCAAAAGAAGTGAAAGGGGTAAAAAACCTTTTGTTCGCGGTCACCGCCGAATCCTAGGCTTAATTATTATCCGGCGAGGTAAACGGTTATCGGTATAAACCGATATGTATAAATGAAAGATGTGAGATAAAAGGACAACGAAAAGAAAAAGTAAAGTAATACGAGGGTGCACCGCCATATTTAGGCTTGTGGCCTAAACATGCCGGCCCCCTTGCGGCGAGCAACTTCGAAACGATCGTAACGCCCCAACAACCAAGTCCCAAAGGGCTCGCGAGAACGAATCTCAACATAAATTAACGAATCTCTACTTAAATTTAGGCCCTGCTGTAAATGCGTATGGAAGAAAAATATTGTGACCAGGATACATAATTCGACCGACGCCAGACGCTTCTCCGTGGGATTCCTGTGAATAAAGAGATGTTAGTCGAAATAGACATGGGTTGATTTTAGTGCACTTTACTTATTGAATGGACAGATACCCGATTATTGCTGGTGGGCTCCAGACACTATCAACCCGAATATGGAGGCTTGAGTCAGCAGCCCACCGACGTTCGACGGTGATGTGCCGCTAACCATTAGGCTGGCGTACACGTCGGCACCTAGTGTGAGCCGGACAGGTGTAGACCGGTGGAAAGCTGGATCCGCCAGCTTCATAAATTGGAATGGCGTGGCTACCGATGGATCCAGAGTTGCTGTCGCACTAAGCCGTGAATATCGCGACACCACTGTGGCCTGGGTCGTCACTGCTCCCGTTACCCCGTATTTCCCTCGCAGAACAAGCGTGCACTTCACGTGATAGGATGTGCCGGTACTCTCTAACCCGAGGTCATTTGCGATATTTGCATCGATGATTGAATTCGGAGCGCACGCATCGATAAGGGCGCGTACCGCGTGCAGCTTCCCTCCTGCTGCTATCCGAACGACCGCCGTTGGAGCTATGGCTACAAATGCGCGTGTAATGGTTGTTGCTAGAGGCGTCTCCCGGAGGCGTCCGGTTCTGAAGCCGGCTGGCGTTGTTGGTTGGCGCGCGAGCGTGGTTACTTGGTTACGAGCATTATACGGGGCCGCCCTACCAATTGAGCGCCGTGACGAGCGGGACGGACGCGGTTCCGCGTCGCCACAGCGCCCCCCGGTAGAACGGTGCGATGGGGGAAAGGACGCGTCTCCCCGCCATCCCCGCGTTGTGCGTTTGATGGCCTTTCATGCCGTAGTAGCGGTCGGAAACCTTGTGGTCCTGAACCGACCGGTGGTGTCGTGGCTAGCATTGCAGTAGGATCTTCCCGTCGTTCGACCTCTTCCTCGGCGACGTCCGCTTCCCACCACAGGGTTTGTTCCGTGACGTGGATGGATAGGGCCCCGTCGGAGCTCTCTTCGCCATCACTCTCGTGGGACCCTTAGGTTGGGTGGCTTATGAGCCGGTACTAGGAGCTTAAGTGGCTGATGTCGGGGTTGGCGTACTCGGGATAAAGGGTTGTGTGGAACGAATAATCTTATTAAGTTATTCTGTCGATGTAATGATGTGTTTGTAGTGGTTGAAACCACTGTTATATTTAATATAATTTTATTGAGATACGCCTAAAGGTATCTTTAATTTTGGTAAATATTCTCATCATAATGAAATTCTGATATTGAAAGTACTCAAAAATAAAAATTAACAAATTATTGAATATAAACTGAAGACAAACTATATTCTTTGGTGTTTGCCTAATACAGGCAATATGCCGTAATATACGCTACATTTGTGTAGAATATGGTATCACGAGTTACCCGTGTATTTTCACGGCTCCTTGCAATTGCCCTACAAAAATTTGGTCACAAAACTTACCTCCGCCCATGCAAATGTGGCTATGAATATAACCTAAGAATGATTGTAAAATGACAAGTCAAATGACGTCGTGCAGATAAATGTGCGACAGATGTAAAGTGGCCTTTATTCGCTGTCTGGGAACACTCTTTGTGTTGATTTGGGCCATGTTGTGTGAGAATCACAAATTGTGGTGTGTTTGTTGATTTCAACACATCCTGGCGGAAATAGCCTACACTATTGAGTGTGGTAATTTGTAGAGCTGTCAGCTGCTCACCCTTCCAATCGTTGGAATGAGACAGCTGTGCGGTGCTGCCAATTTGGCAGCGTAATGAGACTTAATGGTCATGTCATTCAATCATTTAGGGACAGTTCGCGTCTGAGTCCTGACGCGACATCAACGCTGATAATTATTTCTGGAAATTTTCATTTTTTGTTTTGGGTTTTCCCATAACGTTGATTTTGTTGAATTACTATTTCGTAAAAACATTCTGGCCCTTCCTTTAATTATTTTATCAATCTTAAAGATTGTATTGAAATCTCCCATTAGCTCTTCCACCGTTAAGTGTACGCTACTTAACAAGGTTGAAAGGCTTCGAAATTTTACGGTCTTAAATTTCGAAGTTATTTCTTTATAGTTCACGAAACAGTCTAAACTAAGTTGGAGTTGAGAAGAAGGCTTAGCTTTTCCAAATGAAGATAATAATGGCAAGGAAAATAACTATTTTGCTTATTTTTTTGTTTTTGATAAAAGGAAGCCCCTGATAAACAAACCAGAGCGCGCCTTCTTAGCTAGGTCTATATTTTCGTGATTATATATATGTATTCTGATTTTGTTCACGGACTAACACTCGGGTGTGTTGGATCTCATGGATCCGAGTTGTGATACTCTTTGGATCGCGCGCAATGTGCTTACTGCGAAGAACCGAAAAAAGCAAATGTCATCGGGTGGCAACCTTGTTTCGTTCATTCAAAATGACATTCATTCATGGAAATGAGTATAGATACATTTTGAATGAATTTTTACTATGAAGAAAAACTTGTAATGGGTAAGTATAAGTATGCCGGTATCGTTCCCTTTTTTTTACAATTTTCTAAATTTACTAATCTTTCATTATTTTATTTCATTTCAGGTACTCTTTTTATTTCATTTCAGGTACACTGAAAGTGTGTCCAAATCGTTTTCAATGGAGAATTGCACAAAGGTGGAGGTAGCATATACGAAAACGTTGACCGATGTTGCATTTACTATAGTCGCCTTGAAACCAACATAATTTTACCACGAGTTTAAACAACCCGTTTTCTTCGTAAATTTACCAGAGTGTTGGCATGTTATTCTTAACAAATGTATTTTAGTTCACAAAAAGCTGCAAAATTAGATTTTGATAACCAAAAAAAAAACCGAATAAAGAATGACACACAGCCTCTTTGTTGTAAACAACAGCGGGGATGTCTCTCTCAAAAAACACTTTCGTTCGTTCGTATCACGTTCTGTATGCGACTATTTTTTTTGGATGCGCAACGCCAATCTCCATTCGATGTTCCTCCCGTAATTGCAACACCACATTACTACCTCATCACCGTGCGGCGTAATGGCATATCGTTGGTGGCTGCTTGTAGGCGAGACGTACCGCCACTATTCGTTATTGAATTTCTGCATCGAGTAATGGACGCCTTTCAAGATCACTTTGGTGACGGTTCCGAAACGCTTATTAAGGAAAATTATGTTGTGGTTTACGAGTTACTTGATGAAATGTTGGATTCACATTTGGGGGGGGGGGCCTTTTTGCTCCCGACAAGACATTAATTTGTGAATCGAACATATTTTTAAATTGGAACGTTTTTGATCATCCTGGGGCATGATGTTTGGATGTTTTGAGTCGCTAGATATTCTGGTGGTGATATGAATAAAATTTTTATTTTTTTTGTATGCGGTGGCAGATAGTTTATCTGCTTTAGGCTTCTGTTGGCCTCGTTCGTGGTGAACGAGAGCTGGGTTATGGGATTTGTTGGCCTCGTTCGGGGTGAACGAGAGCTGGGTTACGGGGGTGGTTAGAGCAGTTGGGAGTTACAAGTCTCCCTCACTGGAGGGTGGTAGTAGGACCAATTTCGTGATTGGTCTGGTGGTTTGTCCCCTTGCCGTATCAAGTTCGAAGACTCGAACTCGGTTATCGGGGCCATAATGGAGGTTGGCTATCCGACCTAGTCTCCATTCGTTGGGGGGCAGATTGTCCTCTTTAATGACGACTAAGTCCCCCTGTTTGAGATTTGATTGTGGATGCTTCCACTTAACACGCTTCTGCAGTTCGGTGAGATACTCAGTTTTCCACCGTTTGCAGAAGGTTTGATGCAGCGCCTTAAGTTTTTCCCATCGATTGACGAGTGCAGCGCGATTCTCGCTGACGTCAATCTCGGGTGGCGCTAATAGGTGGCCCCCGACTAGGAAGTGCCCGGGGGTAAGTGGCTCCAGGTTGGACGGGTCATTTGAAGATGGGCTTAGGGGTCGGGAGTTGAGACAGGATTCAATCCTACACAGGAGGGTGCTAAACTCCTCGAGAGTAAATTTATGATCCGATGCGATCTTTTTGAAATGAGTTTTGAAACTCTTGACTCCCGCTTCCCACAGCCCGCCCATATGAGGATCAGCTGCTGGTATGAAATGCCATGACAGGGTTTGGTGGGCGTATTTAGAGAGGGTTTGGTCGCGCGCATCAACGAGGAATGCCTTGAACTCTGAGCGAAGAGCCCTCGACGCACCGACAAAGTTCGTCCCGTTGTCGGAATAGAGGTTTCTCGGGCATCCTCGTCTGGCGACAAACCGGCTAAATGCTGCGAGAAACGCGGCGGTGCTGAGGTCGCTAGTCGCCTCCAAGTGGATCGCCTTAGTCGCAAAACAGACGAATAGGCAGACGTATCCTTTAGTCATGCGGCATCCTCGTCCGCTGTAAGACTTGATGTCAAAAGATCCGGCCCGGTGTTGGTAAATACCCTCGAAAAAGTAGTGCGTTCCGCAGGGAGAATTGCCATGAGTTGCGTCGGGGAACATTTGCGGAATAGCGTACAGGCCTTGCAGTTGTGGATGATGGATCGGATCATGTTTTTGAGCCGAGGTATCCAATACAGCGTGCGTAGGATCCGCAGCATTAGTTGGTTTCCACCATGTATGGAAATGGTGTGGACAAGCTGGACTAGGAGACGGGTGAGTCTGCAGGCGTAAGGGAGGATTATCGGGTGACGCTCGTCGACGGGAACGTCTCTGGATGCGTTGAGACGACCCCCACCAGAAGGAAATTATCTTCGTCGATAAAGGGGTCTAGAGAGAGAATCTCGCTTTTGGTCGCGATGGGTTTCCTAGTTCTCAGACAGCTTATTTCTTCGGCATAGTGGTTGGTTTGGGATATCCTTATGAGGCGGCTAGTCGTAAGTGATTTCGTCAGGCGATAACTGGTACGACTCTGCTCTAAAGGACGCTTTAGTTTTTGGATGGGTTCTATTGGCGAATCTTATAATGTAGGAGATTACCTGCAACGCCCTTGACAGATCGGAAAACCGATCAAGAATATCCTCGCTATTGTTGATGTTCGTTGCTGCATTCACTTGTATTCGTTTTTCTTCGATGTTTGTGTGGTAATCCTGTTCGCCTTGAGATGGCCATTCCGCTTTGCCTTCTTTCAGCCAAGAAAGTCCTTGCCACCACAAAGAGTTGTCGACTAGGTCCGTGGCTGGAAGTCCTCTGCTGGATAAGTCCGCTGGATTTGATGCGGATTCGACATGATGCCATGCTTTCGTTCCTACCTTTTCCACGATTTTTGTCACCCTGTGAGCTACAAATGTTGACCAGGAACAAGGGGGTTTTCGAATCCATGCTAGGACGATGGTCGAATCTGTCCATAGGTGAATGTTAAATGTGTCTAAGTTCAGATTCTACATCACAGTTTCCAAAGTCTCAGCCAGCAATACGGCACCGCATAACTCCAATCGTGGTAATGAAATGGTTTTCACTGGTGCCACCCTTGTTTTTACCATAAGTATACTAACGTAGATCCTATCGTTGATCTTAGCTCGCACGTAAACCGTAGCCGCGTAGGCCTTTTCGGACGCGTCACAGAAGCCGTGAATTTCTATATCGTTGGTTGGGGTGAAGTGCACCCACCGAGGTATACGAATCTGGTTAATGGCGGGGTACTCCTGCATAAAGGTTTTCCACCGATCCAAAGTGATTGAGGATACCGGTTCATCCCACTCCGTCCCCTCCAGCCAAATGTTCTGCATTAATATCTTCGCTACGATGATAACTGGAGCAAGCCAGCCTAAAGGGTCGAAGAGTTTGGCGATGGCAGATAGGATCACCCTCTTTGTTAAGATTTCCTGGTTTTCGATTGGTTTCGCTGTGAAATAAAAATAGTCGGAATGCGCGTTCCAACGGATGCCTAGGGTTTTTACCATGCTCGCGTCCTCGAACTCCAGAAAGTATTCCGTAAGCCTGTGAGGTTTGGGTATGCCCTGTAGTATCCTACTGCAATTAGAGGTCCACTTTCGCAGAGGGAATCCTGCTGACTTTAACGCAGCTGGGATTTCATCGCGAGCCGCGATCGCTGCGTCGATGCTATGCCCCCCTGCAAGGACGTCATCGACGTACATACTGTTTCGCAAGATGTGCGCTGCGGTTGGCAGAGATGCCTCGACATCATCTGCAAGTTGATGTAGGGTTCTGATCGCTAGATAGGGGGCACAGTTGACCCCAAAGGTTACCGTGTTGAGCTTCAAACACGCTGACAGTGTCCTCTGCTTTGAGTCGAAAAACTATTCTTTGGTATTGGGTTTGATTTTCCTTTACCCAAATTTGCCTGTACATCTCCTCAATGTCGCTGTTGAAGACGTACTTGTAGAATCTCCATCGGCGGAGCAGTATTGCTAAGTCGGATTGAAGTACTGGGCAGGTGTGTAGCACATCGTTCAGGCTTGTGCCATTGGATGTCGGGCACGACGCGTTAAACACGACCCTCACTTTAGTCGTTGTACTTTCCTCTTTGATAACCGCATGATGCGGCAAGAAGTAGCAATCAGACGATTGTGGTGGTACTACGGTGTGCATCTTAGAAATGTCCCTAACGTGACGTATTCTGTCAGTACCCTATTATATTCCGTCTGTAGGGCCCGTGTCTTGGCTAGGCGTGTCTCGTTCCGATAGAACTGAGAGCAGACGCTCTTGAGAGATGGGCCCAAACAGACCGTTTTTGGGAAGCTTTGTTTGAATGGAAAGGCGACGGTATATCTTCCATCTGAATTCCTTTCCGTCGTGTTTTTATATAGTGCCTCGCAATAGGCATTGTCATCAGTCAGGGCCTTTTTTGTTGGTATATTTTCAATTTCCCAGAAAGCGGTTAGTTGCTTGTCTAGGCTAATTTCGTTAAAAAAGGATACTCGTGTATTAGTTGGGTGAGGTATTTCTGCACGACCAGTTAGGATCCAACCGAAGACGGTTTCTTGGGCGAGAAGCGTATTTAGAACGTTCTTCCTTATACCGTTCAGTATTATCTGGGGATAAATGTCGCCTCCAAGTATGAGGTCGACTGGTTCATTAACGAAGAACCTCTTATCCGCCAGAATCAGATCAGGGAACGCTTGCCGAGTCGTTGCGCTAACTTGGCACGTCGGAAGGTCCCCTGTCAGTTGAGGCAGGACTGGGGCCACTGTATGGATGCTTACTAAGGGATCTGTAAGCGAACCTAAGTTAATCGAACATGATTCCTTTACCTGTGCAGATGGTGTATTATTTATTCCATTATTGCACATGCAAACGTTTGGACGGAAGGTTTATTCGCTTCTTTAGTCTTTCAGTTATGAAGGAGAATTCGGACCCAGAGTCTATCAGCGCTCTGGCGGAAAATTTCACCCCGTTGTAGATTATATGAACCCGCGCTGTTCCTAATAACACCTTTTTGTGGTGTTAGCATTACACGAAGAGACGTTATTAGCATTATCCTGTCTTTTTTCAGACTCCATCCTTGCCCTAGCCTGCTGTGAGGTTGAAGGTGAATTGTCGGTGGCGTTTTGAGTCCACCTTTGAGAAGTTGTCTTTGGTTGTGCTGTTGGAAGATGGAGCAAGGTGTTGTGCCTTGCGTGGCACGTGTTGCAATTGAATAGGCTAGTGCATCGTGTCACGGTGTGTCCACCCGACAGACAATTCAGACAGTAACTATTGTTTTTGATGTTTCCTGACGTGGACAACCTACGGAATTTTTGGCAATTTCGTAATTTGTGCTCCGTACTGTTGCACATCTTACATGCCGACGTTGGTACGCTTGCTTGGTAAACCCCAAGTTTCGTAGAATTTTTCCTAGAATTCGAACTCTGACTTTTGGGTGTTTTTGTTGTTTTATTACCCCTAAGATCGGAAACCGTCTCTAATGTCTGGAAGCTATTGGACAGGAATTTGTCCATATCCTCCCATTTCGGGATATCTGTCTTCCGTTCTACGGTCTGTTTCCAAAGAGCCAATGTAGATTCAGGGAGTTTTGTGGAGCATAAGTATGTTATAATTGCATCCCAATTTGTGATGTCAATATTATGACATTGTAGCGAGGAGATGCAATTGTTTATCTCCCGTTGCAATTTTTTGATTGAGGTTCCACACTCCTGTTCGACTGCCGTCAGATTAGATAAGAGTTTAAGTTGGGTGCTGACGAGGATACGTTTATTTTCGTACCTGTCGCTTAAGTTTTTCCAGGCGGTTGCAAAACCCTTGTTTGTTAACGAGCACCTGCCTACTATTTCTTTTGCCTCCCCTTGCGTTTTTTGTTTTAAATAGTATAATTTCTCGACATCTTTCAGATCGGTATTGTGGATGTATATTGCCGTGAACATATCTCTAAAGGCTGGCCAGGAGAGGTAGTCGCCTTTAAATACATCGGTGTCACAAGGCGGCAGCCGCATTTTGTGTCCACGGCGCGAAGAGTCTTCATCCTTTGCTTCATCTTTCGCCGGCTGTGGGGTGATAGTTTCGGCTTCAGCCGCCACAGCAGACATGCATTATAGGTAGCATGCGAGGCAACTTTTGTTCTTTCTTCTTAGGGAGCTGAGTTCCTCTTTGGACAGCTCAGGATTGCTGAGAAGACCGTCATATGCGGACTTTGTCCTTCTCCCCGAAATAAAAGCGAAGCGACCTAATTACAAAAATTTGCCAAATCGAAGGAATAAAATCGAAGCACAAATTTTACGATCAGAAATTAACCAGCACATGTGAAAAGCCTAAGAGCTTAGATATTATTTATAAAAGGTATCAAATTTACAAATTAAAATCAACCAGCGAAGAAGCAAACGAACGAGCAACACATACAGTCAAACTGGTCATCACAACACACATACAGCCATAAACTCATCACTACAGCTAAAACGAATCAACTCATCATACGATATCACGTCCATTTTTCACATCATCACAATAACATCACATCTACAGTCCACACAACATCGCATCAACAGTCCACATAACATCGCATCAACAGACCACTTAACATCACATCAACAGTCCACATAACATCATATCAGACAAAGTTTACTCCTTGAGTGACCAGGAGTTCATGGAGGAGAACAAGGAAACGATTCAGATCATACTGTAAAAAAATGGATACCCAAATAAAATAATACACGGTCTAATACGCACGGCGAGAAACAAAACTAAACAAAAAACGGGTAACAATACAACAACACCAAATGAAGAAAACAATATACACAGGCATCACATACATACCAAAACTAACTTACAACAACACATTACATAAAATGATTAAAGCCAACAACATAAGCTATGCACACGAACCAAACCACACAATCATAAACATATACATGAAAACCAAAGACAAAATCAAAAAGGAGCAACTACACAACGTAATCTACGAAATATCGTGTGGGGGAGGAAAAGAGGGAGAAGTTTGCAGGAAGGTATACATAGGACAAACAAACAGATCGGTCAACACGAGAATAAATGAACACAGGTTAGACGCAAAAAACAACAAAAACACATCAGCCTTAGCGCAGCACCTGACGGATTGCAAGCACACAGCTGATTTCGATAATGTAAAGATTATGGACGTGGAGAACAGAATAAGAAGATGGTTGGCGTTAGAAGTGCTGCGCATAAAACAAAACATATAGCATAAATTGCGCGTATGCAAGCGCCATCACATTAAATGTTTAGCTTTGAGATGGAATGATGTCATAGTGTTTTTATATTCTGTGGTAGTTATGTACTTATATAATGATATTATATTTAAATTTAATACAAAATTTGTGCATTAAGTTGGAAAAAGATGTAAGTCCAATATGTTCAAAACCGTGTATCGTCTTACGATTAAGTTAATTTCCAACAATTTATATATTTTTCGTTTTTGTGTAATAAATAGAAATCCCTGAGGAAGACGCAAAACAGCGTAGAAGCGTGTAGGATGAAGAAGTAAACATTTGTTTTATTTTAAAGGAAAGCCGGCCAGAACGCTGCAAAAGTACTATCATGTAGATGGTTTCTGTAAAGTTCGATTGAATTTGGTCGAGTGGTACAAGAGATATATCACACCAAGCTACGGCTACGTTTCATACCAATAGATGGTGCTTTTTTGCATATTTTCGTCATTTCATGAAATCGAATAGATGGTGCTTATTTCCATTTTGCGTTATTCAATGGAATTGACGTTTCTAGAATTATAATTTGACATTCGGCATTTCTCAAGTGAAAACCAAGCGAAAAAAAGAAGTAATTTTTTGTTTCGTTTTTTTTTTTTTATAAAAACTGTGAAAAAAAAATAAATGAACTGGATTTAAGTAAATTCGGTATATGCTGTGCTTCAATTCGGTAAGTAATGTCCTACTAAATTTATTAAGTGTGATTTTGGTGTGTCAAAGAAACAACATTGTAATAGAATTGCGTTGCTTTTCTTCAGAAACAACCATGAATACAGTTGAAAAAATCTTGGAAATTGCTGACCGACTGCATTCTGACGAAGATGTCATACATTTCGCATCGGCAAATTCATTTTTGGCTGGGATTTTGGCACCAAGAATTCAAGAGTATCGAGTTCATCGCATTTTTTACGACGAAGCGCTGATGCATTATTTCGGTCAAAATTTTAGATTTCACGAAATCAAAACCCGACATTCCGCAAATTTCAACTGGTTCTTTTCAAACGGTCGCTTCCTTACTGAAAATTTACAATATCTCTTCATTACACAACTGTCCCAACAAACAACGGTTCGGCACAACGTGTTCAATCTTCTTTCACGACGAGAAATCATTTATTGGGAAAACGAATATACAGAATCGTTGACTGTTGCCATTCAACTTGCAAATTTGCGACTACCAAATCTGATAGCCATAAAATTTATATATACAATGTTTCTTCGAAATACGGATCAAGTCAACATTAGAAACATTCGCCCATCTGTTTTCGAATCAATATCGCTACAACTATTTGGTAACCTTACTCATGGATCCCTCGATTTCAACGAATATATTCACCAGCGTCCCGAAAGTTGTTGTTCTTACACACTTACTAACTTTTTTACTCTGATGCCTTAAGAATAAAAAATTAAAAAAAAAAGTTATGAAGAAATGTATCTATGATGTGTTGTACTGATTCATCTGCATCTGATCGAGTTTTCTTAAACAAGAGTATGAACAATGAACATGGCTGCCATTTTGGCAATAGGGATTTTTCAAATAAAATGGAAAGAGATACACCACAACACAACATATCTGTCACATCGTACTTTCGGTGTATATTGACATTAGGTCTTTTTCTTATGAACTATGGAGAATCAACACGTGTGTTCAATATTTATGTAGTTTTCGATTCATAATTGAGTATTTCTTAATTTTCAATTGAATTCATATCAATATTTATAATACATTGGGAATTCCTTCTGTAAGTAGGTAAGTCGTATCGTTGAACAAAAACATAGCAGAAAATTGTGGAAATGATGTATCATGTTTTTCTCTTCAAATTTATTTTTTCAAATGCTATTTCTTCGTTCATTTTACAGAATACATTTAGTGATTTCAATTGTATCTAATCGTGCGCACGTGTTTTATTATGTTTTTTATCAAATTTTTTGCACGGTTTGTATTTTCGTTTTGTCTTTTGGACATATACGTGTGGGTGTATTTCGACCGCGAACTTTTTGTTTGCACATGTGATTTTCTTAAATTGAATTTCTTGCGTTGAACATGGAGTTTTAGTGAATTTTTTCCTTTCTCTTAAGGAAAATACCTCGAGCCAGAAGTCAAAATATCAGTCGACGTACGCGTAGTGCTAACAGAATGTTACTTCCAAGAAGAGTGCAAAGTATTGATGACCTGTCACAACAAAATAAAATACGACGTGAACGATATGCACGACATAGATCTGCAGAATCACAGCGGCAACTAAATCCAGCACGACCAAGACAAATACGACGTCGTGTTCTAGAAAATATGTATCGTGCTGCTCTTAATTACGATCCCCAAATTGATTACAGTATGTATGGATATATTGGATTAATGAGTGCGACATGTCCACATTGCGAAGCAGCTATGTTTCTGGGTGAAACGGCTGGCATGTGTTGTGCTAATGGAAAAGTGAATTTGCTGGCATTTGAAACTCCACCTGATCCATTGCACTCATTGATTTTTGGAGAATCACCAATGTCGAAGCATTTTATGAATCATATACAAGAATACAATTCATCATCATATAAAAGACAATTTTATGCCGACATTTAAGGTGATTACTTCATGCGGAATATCTAACTGTTCTGTGGATCTAAGTAACAGTTTCTACAATGTTTTTAAGGATTCTGATCCAACATCAAATTACATTGCATACATATTACAGATTCAAGGTAAGATTTATCATCGAGCGGAGTATTGTTAACATTTTCTGACGCTAGCCATCAATTTTTGCAAACATATTTTATCGGAGATGAAAATCGTGAGTTGGATGAATGTTGCACAATTGGCTCACATAGAAAACGAGCGATTATTTGCGATCGCCAAAAATTTCTTCATCAGAACAATGAATGGGTTGGTGTCGAAATTCTGTATGTACAAAATTCTAAAAACAAAATTCTGCTTTTTTGAAATTCTGCTTTCAAAATTCTGCTTTCAAAATTCTGTATTACAAAATTCTGTATTAAAATATAATGTTAACAATTTTAAAGAGGTCATGTAATTATTTTGAAAAAGTGCGCCATGTACAGTAATTCTGCGTAGAACACCTTTCTGCATAGGCCGCGCTTATAAAAATAACATTGGGCTACGCCATGCCAAGTCCGGGTGTGCGGTATAACCGTGGCTACCGCCACAGTGATCTCCTCCTGCGTAGGCGGCCTTCGGTCGCACTTTAAAAAAATAACCCTTAGCCGATCCAACACCGGCTACGCCATGCCATGGTTCCGGAATTTTGGCTTCCATAATTAAACATGCAGCTCTCGATCGTATGCCATCTGATAATCACAAAATCATAATCAGAGCGGATAAAACGCCTATTGGTGAGCAGAAGATTTAGTGTATCGACGATTGATTAAGTGGTAATTGTAATTTTTGGCGATCAGTTTCAATCCCGCGATATTGTACTTTATCGTAGAAATGAATAATTACAGCGTGTTTCGGAGCTTCATCGCAGTTACGACGCATTACAATATCCAATTCTACATTGGAAAGGTGATGATGATTATCACATTAATATACCCATGATAGACCCAAGAACCGGTAAATAATATACTAATTATATTAATCAGATATTAAATAAAAACTAAAATTTAAAATCGAATGAACATATTTTTTACAGGTCGAGATGTTCAAAAGATATTATTCTTATCGATTGATGATTCGTGCACAAGAACAAAATTATATTCTGAGATGTGGTAAGCTTTTTCACCAATACATTGTAGACATGTATGCAAAAATTGAAACTGAACGTCTCAATTTCATCCGATTCAATCAAGCCAAATTGCGATCTGAAGAGTACATATATTTGCTAGATGCAATAGCGAATGATGCAAATGTGAATGACATCGGACGTCTGACGATATTACCAGCTTCTTATATTTGTAGTCCACGCCAGATGCACGTATATGCATAAGATTCTATGTCATGTGTTCGAAAATAGGGCCGACCAGATCTTTTCATCACTTTTACATGTAATTCGATGTGGAACGATATAAAAAATAATTTGTTCGACGGTCAGTCACCAACAGATCGACACGATGTTACAGTACGTGTATTCCGGCAAAACTTGAAGGCACTGATGGATTTAATTGTGAAATTAAGCATTTTTGGAAAGGTACAATGTTGGATGTACTCGATTGAATGGCAAAAAAGAGGTTTGCCACACGCACACATATTGAACACAAAATAACAACGGAAGAGATTGATAGCGTCATACCAGCTGAAATACCATATCAAGACATCTATCCAGAATTATTTGAAGTGGTAAAAAAAAAACAGGATTCACGGTCCATGCGGTGAAATAAATGTATGAGCGATGGGAAATGTTCAAAGCGGTATCCGAGAGAATTAATTTCCGATACCATAGCAGGCAATGACGGATATCCATTGTATCGACGTCGATCATTTGAAAATAATGGTAAAACGGCGATAATAAGAGTGCGCAATCAAGACATCGAAGTTGACAATCGTTGGGTCGTGCCATATTCACCGATACTGTCAAAAGTTTTCAGAGTACTGTAACTCAGTAAAGTCTATCAAATACATTTGTAAATATGTGAATAAAGGAAGTGATATGGCTGATTTGGCGTATATTTTCGTTTCCTTTGCACGAAAGACATCCTGTTGTTGTCCATTTGGCAGTTCATCTGGAGAATGGTCAACGAGTTTATTTCGCTACTGAGAATGTACAGCAGAAAGCAACACAACCATCAGCAACTACTTTAACTGATTTCTTTCAACTGTGTGAAATCGACACATTTGCCAGAAATTTGATATATGTTGATATACCGCAATATTACACCTGGAATGCATCATCGAAAAAATTTCAACGGCGTAAACAAGGAATACCAGTTGATGGTCATCCAGATATTTTCTAAACAGATGCCTTGGGCAGGATGTATACGGTACATCCCAACAATGCTGTATGTTTCTGCTTCCGATTGTTGTTGGTAAACGTTCGAGGCCCAAATCATTTCAGGATTTATGAACAGTTCACGGTCATTTTTGTCAGACATATCGCGAAGCATTTCAGCTCTTACATTTGTTAGAACATGACACTCATTGGGACGCAACACTTCATGATGCATCGATTTCATCTCATTCACAGCAAATACGAATTCTCTTTTCGATTGTAATATCAACATGCATGCCATCGAATCCAATTGAATTGTGGAATAAATATAAAGATTACATGACTGAAGATATTTTAATTCGGATGTGTCGTAGAGCAATGGATCCAGATTTGCTGATTACATTGGAAATGTACAATAACGCTTTGATAATAATTGAAGATATGTGCCTTGCGATTGCCATTGGGGCAGTTAGCTTTGATTTCCCCAAATCGTTCAATGCATGATTTATTTGATCGAGCGTTGCAGCGTGAACAACAAGTCGATTGTGACGATTTACGTACATTTGTTCAAGCCAACATCATCAAATTGAACAATCAACAAAATGATATATATTACAAAATCATACAAGCTGTTTCTGATAACACTGGTGGATTATATTTTTTGGATGCACCTGGCGGCACCTGAAAAACATTTGTGATTTCATTGATTTTAGCAACTATTGGATCGCAACAGAAAATTGCTTTGGTACTCGCTTCTTCCGGAGTTGCTGCAACTTTTTTGGATGGAGGACGAACAGCTCATTCAGTTTTAAAATTGCCATTGAATATACAGGTGGTTGAAAATCCAAACTGTAGCATATTTAAAAATCAGCGATGGCAAAAGTTTTGAAACAAGCAGCGGTCATTCTATGGAATGAGTGTACAATGGCAAACAAAAAATCATTGGAAGCATTAAATCGAACGATGCAAGATTTACGTGGAAAACGAAGTATCTCTGAAAAATTGAGACAAAAAAGTGAAGTGAAAATCTGGATACTTTACGGGGACTTCGGAGCGGAAAAAAGCAAAAATCCTACGACGAACACAGAAACATAAATAAGTGTACAATGGAACAACAACTGGCCCAACTAAATGCCCAGTTCACCGTACTGACGAACCAGATGCAGCAACAAAAAACGGAATTCATGGAGAAAATTGGCTCACTAGAACAACGAAACGCTCCGGAAGCATTGGTTTTGTACGAAGAGGTAAAACTAAATATTACTAACGCCAAGGATATCGACCTTGAGCTTTTCAAATCCGTACCAAAATTTGATGGGGATATGGAGCAATACCGATCATGGAGATCGCAAGTGTGGACATTCATGGAAGCTATAAAGACCTTCCAAGACCGCCCCAAATATTACAGTGCTCTGGGAATAATGCGCACAAAAATTACTGGACCCGTTGCTAACGTTCTGACGAACCACAACACCCAATTGAATTTTGATTCAATCATTAATAGATTGGATTATACATATGCAGACCAACGCCCACTATATGTGCTTCTGGATGAAATGACACACAGGGTAGAAAAACCCTTGCAGAATTCCACAGCGATGTTTCTAAGGCACTTAATTTAGCCCTATCAAAAATTGAGATGTCCAATAATCACAAGGGAATGATAGCATACGCTAATCAGGAGGCAATAAGGACGTTTATTCTTGGGTTAAACTCCAAATATACAAGCGGTACATTGTACAGCCATAACTCAGAAAATTTGGATTCGGCATATGCGATAGCTTCTACCATTTTTCCCGACAATGAGAATGCGGAATTCGAGACACGGCCCAGACTAGAAAGTAACAGCAGACGGCATCAACACAGCAAAAACCGAAACACCTACTCACAACATAAAGAGGAAAGATATTACAAGCCAAACGTAAGGATGCAGAATCATAACTACCAGGCAAGTAGTTTTAATCAACAACACAAACAACAACCACCACAGCGACAACAACAACCCACACCTACTCCAATGGACATAGACCAATCTAGACAATTCATGCAGACAACCAAGTACAATAATGCCGTAAGTCAAAATCCTTTTAAATCAAACCATGTATATAAAAGAGATAGGGCATCTAGCTACAATAACGCCACTTCTCCGCCAGATAGGAAGTTCCAAAGAATTAACCAATTAAATAGAGAAGATCTAGAGTCAGTGGACGTACCTAATTATGAAGAACAATTTGAAATTTTGACACAGGCTCCACTAACAATTACATTAATATAAATTGTAATATAGGAAAATCTATTAAATTAAAACCATTTAAAACCAAAACCTTACATGGTTACTCAATTGTAAATTCTAAAAAAGTTATAACGATGTACGGGCATCATTTAACGTTCTATGAAATAAGGGAACTAAACGACTTCGACATGATACTCGGAGAACAGGGATTAAGCCAAATGAAGACAGAAGTTAGGTTATTTGACTATAGCTTGAAGTATCAGAAGAAGAAGATCCTGGCAGCAGAACCAAGGATTAATTATACAATAAATAACGAAAAATTTAAGGATCAGGTGGAAGAGCTAATTAATAGAAATAATAATACAAATGGTAAATTTCCTTTTACAACCACAATACAAGCAGCTATCAAGACCGAATCGGAAGACCCTATATGGACAAAACAATACCCATATCCCATGTCCGATCACGACTTTGTCAAGAAAGAAATTGAGAAACTCTTAAACGACGGTATAATACAACCAAGCAAAAGCCCATATAATTCACCTATATGGACTGTACCAAAAAAGGGCACCGATGACCAAGGCAAGCCCAAATGGAGAATGGTTGTTGACTTCCAAAAGATAAATTCTCATACGGTTACTGACAGATATCCAATTCCAGATATTAATATGACAATACAAAACCTCGGAAAAGCCAAGATTTTTTTCACAATAGATTTAGAATCAGGGTTTCACCAGATTTTAATTAAAGAACCTGATCGAGAAAAGACAGCATTCTCTGTCAAAGGCGCAAAGTATGAATTTATCAGAATGCCATTCCGGTTAAAGAATGCACCCTCCATATTTCAACGATGCGTTGACGCCATCCTTAGAGAGTATATCGGAAAGTTCGCGTATGTTTATATTGATGACGTACTAATTTATTCATCTACACCAGAAGAACATATGGAACACATCCGGATTATAATTAACGCACTTCATAATGCTAACATGAAAATTTCTGACGAAAAGTCAAATTTTTTCCAGGATTCAGTTGAATACCTTGGACACATTATAAAACATAATAGAATTACGGTAGACCCAAAAAAAATCGAAACTATAAAGAAATACCCAAAACCGAAAAATTTGAAAGAATTGAGGTCTTTCCTAGGACTTGCTAGTTACTACAGGAAGTTTATAAAGGATTTTGCTAAAATAACGAAACCTTTAACGATTAATTTGAGAGGAGAATTAGGAATGGTATCAAAAAATCAAAGTGCTAAAACACCAATACAATTAGATACAGCAGCCGAAGAAGCCTTGGCAAAAATAAAAAAACGCTCTACAAGAGCAAGTTGAACTTTTCCAGCCTGATTTCTCTAAATCATTTAGTCTAACAACCGATGCTAGTAATTTCGCTATCGGGGCAGTGCTGTCACAAAATCGTCACCCGATCGCATTCATTTCACGTACTCTAAGTGAAACAGAACAAAACTATAGTACCAATGAAAAACAACTACTAGCAATCGTTTGGTCCTTGCAAAAACTTAGAAATTATTTGTATGGTGTGGCAAACTTGACAATTTACACGGACCACCAATCGCTAATATTTTCAATTTCCGAAAAAAATCCGAATGCGAAATTAAAGCGTTGGAAAAACCTAATTGAAGAATACGGTGCCAAACTTGTATATAAACCTGGACACCAGAATGTCGTTGCAGATGCGCTTTCGCAACAACAAATAAATACTTCAACGAATTGTTCCGACCATTCGCAACAAAGTTCTCCTGTAGAAATTATGAAGAAAGTTAAACAACCACTTAACGCTTTCAGAGATAAATAATTGTGTTACAAGATAATGAAAGGAATTAAGTCCTCAGTCAAACAATATTTTCTGGTCGGTTTAGACATACAATATTTTATAGAGAAACCCCGGACTTACTATCTAAACTTAAAGATGTACTTAACCCAAAAGTTACTAATGCGAAAAAGATAGATGAGGAAATACTGTTTCACCTAAAACAAGAAATTGTCTCCCCCTTCCCTAATTATAACCTAGTGCTAGCCCAAAATAAATTAAAACACCGTAACTTCTCCAAACGAACAAAGAGAAATCATCATAAAAACACATAAACGTGCGCTTAGGAACTACAAAAATAACACGCAAGAAATATTGTTGACTCAATACTGGCCCAATATTAATGAAATGTGCCGTAAACTAGCCGTAGACTGTGAAATATGTCTACAGCATAAATACGAAAGACAGCCAAATAAACAACCTATTGGAAAAAGTCCAATACCAACACAAGTAGGAGAGTATATACAGATGGATATTTTCCATATCAACAACAAACAATACCTTAGTTCTACAGATAGATATTCCAAATATTGCTTCTTACGAAAATTGGACACAAAGACAAACTGCCACGAATACATAGAAGAAGTACTCACACAAGTCTACCCAAAAGCCAAGTACCTCATGACTGATAACGAAAGTATATTTAAGAGCAACATAACGAAATTCTTGTACAGCCGGCTACAAATAACACACTCAGTTACGCCTGTACATCATTCAACATCAAACGCTCAAGTTGAACGGATACATAGCACTCTTATTGAACTTTGCCAAAGTTTAGCTGCAGAAAATAATACTGCTCCCGGTGACGAATTATTCAACGCAGTTCGCCAATACAATAGGACGATACACTCCACAACAGGATATAAACCCGAAGAGGTTTTTTACAACCGAGACAAATATCCTAATATTAAGGACATACTTGTGGATAAACAAGAGAAACTACTCAGGCATCATAATAAAAAAAGGAAAACAATTATATATAAACCAGGTGATACAATTTATAGCCGAACAGATCGGCGTAATAAACTTGCAACAAAGTACAATAAACACAGCGAGGGGAAAAATCATTCACAAGGACAGTATAAGGAAAACTATCACACCATATTTTAATAATAGCTACATACGGATTTTGCGATAAGATCACAGACTTGTCTGGCAAGAAATATGTTCTTACAGAGTTAGATAGTGTATATACCTACGAGAGTTCATCCTACCTTTACCATATATCGAACTTATCTTTAATATTAGAACCGTATGAAAAAATTGTGCTAAATAGTTATGACTCAACTCAAAACGAAGAAAAAATATATTAATTGAAAAAATAGAAGCTTTGAAGTCACAGTTAAAACCATCCGAGTATCGTGCCAAACGTGCCATAAATTTTTTAGGATCAGTATTAAAATTTGTAACAGGAATACCAGATCACGATGATCTTGTAGAAATTAAAACAGGACTTAACCAGCTTATTGAAAATAATAATAAGCAAAGGAAAATAAATTCCAGGTTTGAAAAAATTTTAGCAACACTAAATCCAGAATTAATTTTTGATCAGTCAGGTCCCGTCCGGCCAATTTGTAGGGAAAAATCAAGAGGAGCACGACGCAAATTGGAATAGAAGCCCGGCCTTAGATCTGTTCGGAGGTTATCGCGCCTTACATTTATTTATTTATTTATTATATTTGTAAAAAAGAACCAAATGATAAATGTACCATTCCTTTATTATTAAAACAAAAAGCACATTGTAATATAATTCAAGAAAATAATATTCCCTTACAAGTAATAGACGACGGTAACATTATTATCGACTATGAACACACATGGAACGGACTTAAAATAAATGGTCCACATTTAATCCAATTTAATTTTAATACAACAATTGATAATAAAACTTATGTTAACCACAAACGAGAAATAAAAATGCAATACATGCTCACCAGAATGAAATGGTCAATGTACTAAGAATTCTAAACTCCGAAACAGATTATAAGTTTACTAACATACAAAAAATTTATAAATTATTAATGCCAATTGAGGAACATCCTTGGAAATTTACTTTATATATGACCATAGCAATACTTATATTAATTTTAATTACGTACTCAATTATAAAATTTTATGCTTATCGGCAATTGCAATTAAATATTAACCGCCAAACTTCGAATTAGCTTATATAACCGAATTATAACGAATACAAAACCTAAGCTGTTGAAATGAGGACATTTCATTTTCAACACAGGGGAGAGTTAACACCTTTAGACCCTAAGTAGTTAGATATATACATATATACATATATACATACCAAACACACACATAATTATTGTTTACGAATTAAAATATCTGTAAGCAATAACAATAACAATAACAATAACCTTTTTCCCTTCAAGAGATAATGAAGAACAAACAAAGAAATATAATCTTGTTTGTCTCATAAGTAACAAAGCATTTTGATAATATTATACTTAACATGTAAACATCTTTCGAATAACAACCTTGTCAATAAACAAACAATATTTAGAATTAGTATAAATAGAAGTAAACACAAAAATGTAGTCAGTTCTGAAAATAAACGAAGATTGAAAGAAACTTCTGCTTATATTTTTATTTCAACTTCCAACAGGGACTCATAACTCGCGCGCGGACATAGTATCCGCCTGCTAGCGTGCGATACTGAGGTGTTCAAGGGTTACTACCTGTCTTGGCCAACATTTCGTGACTCGTTCACGGCCATCTACAAAAACAACAGTCGCCTAAGCCCAGTAGAAAAGTTGTTCCACCTTAACCAAAAGACTCAAGGTTAGGTAAAGGGCATCGCCAAGAAATGCCCCCTGACAAACGAATGCTTCGAGATAGCCTGGAGAAACCTATGTGAGATAAATAATTGATTTGCATCCCTAAAAACCCATCAGATAGATGTTTCAAATTGGCATGCGATCATCACCTATTTATGCTCGACAAAATTACCAGAAAATATGTAGGCTCTATGGGAGCAGAGCATTGATCACAAAACGGACATATCCAAGTGGGAGGATATAAATAAATTTCTATCTAATCGATGTCAGACTCTTGAAACAGTGTCCGGTTTCACAGGGATTGCCACTTCTAAAGTAAAAAAATCAAGCGCGTCGCGACAATCGATAGAAATCCCTACGAAAAGACTTGGTGCTTTTAAAACAAAAGTATCCAAGCAAACAAAACAAGCAAAATCAATGTGTAAAATTTGCAAATCTACGGAGCACAGATTACGCAACTGTTCACGCTTTTGCGATTTAACCCCGGTAGAAAGGATTAAATTCGTTAAATCCACAAATGGCTGCCTGAACTGTTTATCCCCAGGACACAGCGACGAGGTGCACCAGTTCATACAACTATTCCAAATGCCACTCTCATCACAACACGCTTCTGCATGTGGATACACTTCAGAAAACTGCGGTGCACATACCCTTTCAAAGATACGGATAATATCCCCTCAACTTCGGCACAGGGACGGACAAGACCGGATTCGGGACAACCACCTTCCTCTACGAACCAGACTGTCAAATCCTGCCATGTCAATTCCAGCACAGGTGTACTATTAGGAATTGTTTACGTACACATTCACCATAATGGTACCGACTTCTCCGCGCGGGCATTAATTGATTCTGCGTCTGAATGTTCCTTTATAACTGAAAGACTGAAACGCATAATCAATTTGCCAGCGAGGAAAATGCATGCCCCGGTTTCAGGCATCACAAATTCGGTATCAGCTCAGGTGAAATAAGCATCCAACATCGAATTACGTTCACCAGTAGATCCCTGCTTCAGTAAGCTTTCTGGGAGGTAGAAATATGCCCAAAAATATAATATTGAATGAGGATGAAAGGTATTGCGGACAATTATTTAACGAAACAACGCAACGAAGTGAGAATGGAAGTTACACCGTGTCACTACCATTCAGGCAGGATTACCCTAAAAATATTAATTTAGGACCATCACTGAAGCGCGCATGCTCTCATTTCTTCATAAATGAGTGGCGACTAATAAAAACCCAGATTTAGGCAAAGAGTATGTTCGAGTATTATCAGAATATGAAACGCTCGGACATATGAGAAAATTAAAAAAGAATATCCTATCCGACGATTCGGATCAATACTTCCTGCCCCACCACGCCGTTGTAAAAGCAGAAAGTACAACCACCAACTTACGCGTAGTATTTAATGCTTCGAGCCCTACGACGAATGGCACTAGCTTAAACGATATTCTTCTCCCAGGTCCAGTTCTACAAGCCGATTTACCCATATTAATCTTACGATGAAGACTATACCGTTTCGCTTTCAATTGCGACATCGAGAAGATGTATCGTCAAATTTGGGTGAACTAACATCGCACCAAATTTCAACGCATTGTGTATCGCACTTCGCCGAATGACCCTATTAGCCTCTACGAATTAAAGACGGTTACCTTCGGAGTGAATTGCGATCCATATCTCGCGATAATAACGCTCTTACAACTGGCTGACGATGCAGCAAATTCACACCCTAAAGCGGCTAGCATACTAAGAGAGAGTATGTACGTAGATGATGTTTTACCTGGAGGACACACAATAGCGTCAAGCATCAAAGCAAGAAAAGAAGAACGCGAAGGCTTACACTCAGCTGGCTTTCAATTACACAAGTGGACTTCAAATTGTGAGCAAATTCTTAAGGACATCCCAAAAACTGTTTTGCTATACGAGGATTTCTTAGCGTTCGAAGAAGCTAGTCCGGTAAAGGCCCTGGGAATAAGTCGGAAAGCTCACTCAGAACAGTCCTATCCACTATAGCCAAATTCTTCGACCCGTTGGGCTGGCTTGCGCCAATGGTTATTGTGGCAGAAATACTCATGCAGAATATATGGTTAGAAGGCGAACCAGTATCGATCAGTACGCTGGAACGATAGAAAAGCTTCACCGACCAGGAACCGAGATCGAAATCCATGGATTTTGTGACGCATCCGAGAGGGCGTTTACATGCGCGTGAAAATGAATAATCTGAACAAACCTGCTTCTAGCTAAAACCCGAGTAGCCCCAGTGAAAACTCTTTTTCTTCCACGATCGGAACTTTGCGGAGCCGTGCTCTTAGCGGAAATCACAGAATCAATCTTCAGGAACCTGAAATTGGGACTAGTGAAAGTCCACCTTTGGACGGATTCAACTATCGTATCCGCATGTATACGAAAGCCGCCCTATTCCTGGTCGACCTACGTCGCACCCCGGATCACCAAGATCATCGACATGGTCGGTAGCAAGGAATGGCTTCACGTGAACTCGGAGTCAAACCCAGCAGATATAGGCAGTAGAGGATTGCCTGCGTCTGAGTTGGTCAACAATTCGTTGTGGTGGCAGGAGCCTTCTTGGCTGCAAGAAGACACTTCCTTATGGCCAGCACAAGAAAGTGACTACACCCCCTCCGTAGTGGAAAAGAAGGCGAAGACCTGCGCAACGACAACCATACATACTACCGATATTCTTCAACGCTTTTCCGACCTACCTAGGACGTTACGAGTGTTATCATATGTTATGAGGTTCTACAGAAGGACTCACCCCAAAACAAAAAATTCATTTCAGGTCAAGTCGCCCTTAATCGCCCCTGATGAGATCAAAGCAGTAACTCAACTTGTCATTAAAATCTATCGGAAACAATATTATAGTTAAGAATATAAAGATTTAAACGACGGAAAACCAATTGGAGGGAAAAGTGAAATACTCTCACTTAATCCCTACTTAGACCAAAATGGCATCATTCGGGTAGGAGGGCGACTCAGGGCGTCACAGGACTTAGCTGTTAATGAACACCACCCAATCCTCCTCCCATACATCTGCAGGTTATCCCGTCTGACAGTCCTAATGTTTCAGCAACAAAGTCTGCATGGGGAAAACCAACTCATGTTACGTCTGATACGCACCCAATACTGGATACCCTAATGTAAAAACCATGATTAGGGCAATCGTTCACCATTGCAAGGTTTGCACCATACATCGAAAACGGGCTCAGACCCAGACTGGGTATTATCCCTCGCGAATGCACGACATTCAACTGGGCATTCACGAATAGTGGAGTCGACTTCGCCGGACCTTTGACATCAAAAGTTACCGCGGCAGGGGGTGTCGACTATCCAAAGGCCTTTTCGTGTGTTTTTCCAGCAATTCATCTGGAGGCCACTACTGACCTCAGTACACCATCATTTCTCGCGGCATTTTCCCGTTTTGTATCTAGGCGCGGATGCCCAAAAAATATGTACTCCGACAACGTTACGAATTTTGTCGGAGCGTCACCATCCTTACGATCAGAATTCAAGACTTTAATCTCACAAGCGCGATAGAACGCTGTCTCAAAATAATCCACCAGTCACTCACGGCGAATTTCATCCCCGGGGGCGCTGCCCATATGGGAGGACTGTGCGAGGCTGGAGAGAAAGCTTCAAAAGCCACTTCAAAAAGATAGCCTCATCACACAAATTTACCTTCGAGGAATTCCATACACTCTTGTTCCGCATCGAGGCATGCCTGAACTCGCGGCCGCTCAGCCAGGCATCCAGTGACCCAACGGACATAGTGCCGCTTACCCCAGGCCATTTCACCACAGGTAGCCATCTACTGGCTCCGCCAGAACCAGATTCTGGCGAGAGCTTTGCCTCGATGATCAATCGGTAGCAGAAACTCAAAACCCTCCATCACAATTTCTGCAAACGACGGAAGGTGGAATATCTATCTAAACTTCAAAAACGCGTGAAGTGAAAGCATTCCAGACAAAATATAAAACTGGGAGATCTCGCTGTTCTCAAAGAGGACAACTTATCTCCCAACGAATGGAGGATAGGTCGAGTTGTCAACGTACCCCCCGGCGAAGATGACCGGGTACGCGTAGTCGACCTCAAAACCGAGAAGGGTCAAGTCAGACGACCTTTGGTCAAACTGATCCTTCTTCCAACTGAAGAGACGGATTGCGAGAAGGCTAAGAGCTCCTCCTAACAATCACTCCGTTCCTCTAAATCCCTACTTTCAAAAACATCAAATGCAGCTCTCTTTCACCCGGAACGAGGCCAACCAACAACCCTAATGCAGATCCCCCCGAAAACAAAGGCACTCGGCCCATTATAATTTAAAATTTTTAAAATTTGAAAACCCAGCTCTCGTTCACCCTAAACGAGGCCAACCAACAACCCTAATGCAGATCCCCCATCTGGCACAAAACACTTATTTTGTAATTTTTACAGAATCAAACCCAAATTCACTCCCTCACCCCGAGCGAGGACACCAGAAACCATACCACTCAATCGTTATCCCATCACGTGGACACCAGAAAGACTACCGCAAAAGGGTGAACCGATCTGCCACAGAAAGCCTTGCACAACGAGGCCCATCGCAAACCTAACGCAGACCCACGATCTGTCGCAGAACAGCTACGCACTCGGCCAAGGGCGCGAGGCCAACAGAATTTATCAAGATTCATCCCATCACCCAAAAGGGGGAACTTTAGAGAAATGAACATTAAGCTCAAAAAACGCTGATTTCTCGATTATTTTTCCTTTTTTTCCGTCAAGACGGTTTGTCAACGCTTATTTTTGTAAACGTACGTAACTTTATTTTCCCGAGGTACACGGCACCCATCCAGCATTTGTTTTGAAAAATGGGATCAAAGAAAATATCCAAATGTCCTACCTGAAGATGATCAAAACGTTCACATTTAAAAGTATTTTCAATTCGCAAATTCATGTATCGTCGGGAGGAAAATGGACCGTACATGTGAAGATTCTTGAATAATCATTGACGATCAATATGTCAAAACGCTTTCCTTCATACTGGATGTCATTATAAAATTAAACGTTAATGGGTGGACAGTCACTTTCTGATCATATTCGTCAACATATTTTTAACAAGTATAAAAGCCATTATTCAGTCAATCAAGATAGGGAGAAAAGATTCAGAAAGTTGAATGAAAAATGATTAAAAACTGTTGATCACCTAAAGTAACCACATTTGGTTCAAATATGATTCCATAATATGATTGAAAAACTATATTCGGTTTTCTGATCATCTAAGTATTCATATGTGATTATCTCTTTTGTTCAATTGTATGATAACCCATTATTTAGTCAGAAAGAGTAACCAGATTTTAGTTAGGAAGAGACCTCAGAATTTAATCACCTAAGTGCTGAGTGGCGTTATTTGGCAAACGCTCATATCAACTAAAATATATCGGTCCTCAACTAGTGACAGATATGAAGTAGAATGTAGAAAAACCAGAAAGCCAATCCTAAAATGGTAAGCAACGCTGACGCTGGCGAAACCGGTGTCAAATATTTAAGAGTTCTTCTTTGGAAAAACCGTACGAGATTTAAAGGTATCATTAGAAATAAGACAAAAATCAGGTATACTTTAACATTTGTATCATTATCCACCACTTCCTTAATACTAACGACCCTTGTCACAAAAGCGGCTGTTTTTTAGCGTCTTCGAAAATAAAACAGCGATTTGTGACAAATAAATTCGAAAATTAGCATACTGAAAGATTTCCATAACAGCTTTATTGTTATTGAATCCCTAATAAGTAATTTTAAATTGATCCAAATTTAATTTCGTTTTTATCTTATTCCAAAATACATTGAACTTTTGCTCAGATCACGGAATAAAAAGGAAGGTATTTCCACTCAAATTTTTTTGACGCATTTGGGGATTTTTGAAGCTTCATAATGCTTGTTGCTTTGCTAGAAGCGCTACCAAAGGTTACCCCAAATATATAACCAAAAACGGATATAGAGCATAAGGTTTCAAATCCTTTAAAAGGCATCGTAGCTGGACAGGCGTACGTCCACGATGGAAAATGTATCCAATCGAAATCGACAATGCGGGTGGTCATTAATAACACTAATTGGCATGACCAGTTAATTGTAAAAAAAAAATTACCAAAATTATTTTTACCCATGAAATTCGATTATTTGGTCCCGTTGCACCCTTGGTGATTTCCTCAATGGTGAATGAACGTACATTTTAATTTGTTCGTAGATCCTTTAGGAAGACAGTTAACTTTAAAACTTCATTTCTAAAAACTACATTTCAATCAATTGATGTTCCATTGGATACTTAATGTCGTCCTCCATTGGGGCGTCGGCAACAATGGTTTTATGAACTAAATCAAGTGCATTCAAATATAATTTGAATTAGGTCCTTACAGACACAACAATCTGCTCTATTGATTCCGGTATATCAAATGGCTTACCGCACATCTCGCCAGTTGTTTTATCTATCATATAGATTTCATTCACGACCGGATCTGCATTATCGGTATTTAATATGGATACTAAAACTAATGAACCAGTAGTCAAATCCATTAAAATTGTTTTCCATTTCTTGCCAATTCCATTGAACAAATTTCTGCACCAGCATGTGCTTCCTGTATAGTTGTGATGCAACGGCCACTGACGCCATCCCAAACTTTAATCGCACCACCTAAACTACCTGTAGCATAAAGTTTGGGGGTTGGTGCAAATTTTACACGTGTCGCGGCAACTTTGTGCTGCTTCAGGATTGTTGTGCCATCATTTGTGATGCTAAATTAGTAAATGGGGTTCAAAAAAAAAACAAAAAAAAATTGTGTCCGGCATTCAAAACACTCACCTATTATGGTATACAGAAAGAGCGCAAAAATGAGACGTGTAGGCAGGATGAAATCGAATATGTTTCATGCTTTTATAACATCATACAAATTGGTGGTGTCAACATTACGCAAGCTGAGCAATAGCGCCAGTCCATGCGTTGGCGTTCATTAGCCGGTGGGTTTACTAGATTCGAGCGTACACGTCGTATCGATAAGCATGAAAGCCAACATATTTCCTTTCGAATTGAATGTCACAAATAATCAAAATATGCAATAAATTATATAGATTAAGCTGCTCGTATCGTGGAAATCAGATAGAACAACGATCATCTCAAGGATGAAAGTAAACGGTATGAATGTGAACATCAGGAGGCAGCACACGATATCGTCTGTATTGCATACACAATTTAAATATATAAAACAAATCAAAATGATACTATGTAAACGACTTTAAGCACCAGTACAAGGCACATACACAGACGGTGTATAATAAATATACATAAATGCAATATGTCAAGGAAACAAAATTAAAACATTTGCATTTTGTTACATTCAATATGGTTACGGATATTTTCTACTTTATGTTGCTTAACGAGAGCGCGATCAAGGAAAACAAGGAACTAATATATTATGCTTAGACGATAAGCATAAGAGGCTGCAATGTATAAGAAGACTGTAATATTTAGCAACTGTTTTTCGTCAGCTACTGACGACTTAACCCTTTTGCTCGTCAGTTTTTGAGGCCAATGCATTATAAAAACATACTTGCAAAAAGATGTCACAGTTACAACGCTTTCACACGATTCAGAGGCTTGTCTTCGTTCCGTCTATATAACTCACAATTTGGCGCATTAACTTTCTTTACAACTTCCTTTGCAATTAACTTGCTATCATTTCCTTCTCCGATAAGATTAGTTTTCGCTTTACCTTAAAGATGCCTTTTAAAATTAGTTTTAGATTGCGCAAGTCTCATAATTCCAATAGCACATTCGACTCTGGACTACGGTAAAAAAAATTTAACTAACATTATTACCCTGAGCTAGAGCGTTAAATGAAACCAGTGTAGCTCGAAATTTGTGGCTGACGTAAATTTGGTAGCACCCTTTGCATACGGCCACGCGATGGTGCAATTTATATTTCTCCAACGTCCCCCATATTGTCTTGCCTGCAAAGAAAAGAAAATACATTAATAAATGCATCAAGGGACATCGCAAAGGTGTGACAACTGACAGCGCTGCCGACGCCGCAGTTGGAGCACCCGTTTGCGAAGCCGGCCAATACAGTAAAAAACAATAAAACCACACAAAACCAAATAGTAGCCCCATCTCCTGGATCTCCACCGCTGGCCACCTGAAAATAAAAGAATATTAATTATTAAAATTAAATAAAATAATATTAATATGAAATAAAGGAAGATATTAAATTACCAAGTATTAAAATTTAATCATTCGATTTATTTACCGTTTCTTTCAGTTCATCGGAATTTTACATTCTATACACGGGTGTGTATGAATCTTCATTTGTTTTGTCTTCTTCCGTTGGCACATTTGTAACCAAAATATGTACATAGGTATATATGTATGCCTACTTGGTTCGGCACATCATATTAGTGTTGAATCAAAAGAGGCTAGCGGGTACCGAAAACCGCCAAACACAAAATCGGAATCGGCCCTTTTTCGACCCATATGGGCGCCCGGATAGTCCCACTACATACGTACACACAACAAAACCAGCCAGGCATCAATGCAAAATTATACTCTTCAAAAAACAAAAAACAAAAACAAAAAAATTTTCTGGGTTCGGCTTCGGTTCCCTTGGGGTCAGGGGCTCGTCTTTTTCGCTGGGGCAGGAAGTGTTGTTTTTTCAACAACAAACATCAGGAACACGTTTAATTTAAAGCTTCGATACAAGAGACAAGAATCGGACTCGCCAAATGAACAAGTCCCGAAATGAGATAAAATCAACTTTTTCTACTGCAGTAGTGCAACGACAAGATACATAATGTATATATATAAATATTCACTCTACAAACTCACCACACCAGCTATCAGCTTACACAGAACCATACGACAGGGTTGCACGTAACATTTAGCATAATGGTACATGCAGATAGAACCCGTCGTGGAGAACGCCCCACCAATCTGAAAATGCATGCCAGGGCACAGCGGCGTTTTATTTTAATGCGGTGACAGGCAATTGCAAGTGGCTATCAGTGACTTTATAAGCAGTTTCATTTAGTGTATGAACTAATTTGCGCTCCCGTAAAATATTTAAAGTTAGTTATTTTCATAAATTTAACGATGATTTCTTCTATGCGTTAGGAGCTGGCGCACACTGTTCAATGAATAATGTCGTTGGCTTTATTACGCTCGGCTTAACTCGCTTTCGTTTTGCACTTGAATTTATTTCTTTTAACATACGTTCTTTAATAAAATAACACCTTTTTCACACGCAATAATGATATATCTACTGACTAACTTAAATACGCAATGATTTGGGTCAGTGGCTTGCAATCACGTTCTTTCCTACCTCCTACGCTTATCACCAGCTCCAGTAATTTTGCGCTGACGGCTTGGAATCACGTCCGTTCCCACCTTCCACACACCGCAATCCTACTAATTTTGTTAAATATGCATCACCTGCTCGAAATCATATCCATTCCGACAGCACTAATACATAATATAATACGTAATTTATAAAATATTCGCACTGAAGCGAAAACGCGCCGTACCCAACCAACCGCACGGGCACTCATCCCCGGCACACCTCCAAGATGACACACCTCGTCGAACAAAAAAGCAGTCGCCCTGAGAGTGGCAAGATACGTCAGCCGCTGGAACGGAGACCTCGGCCTCTTCGTCCATCCCAGGGAAACCAAAAAAAAAAAAAAAATGCGAGTCTGGAACGGATACCTCGGCCTCTCCGTCCAACAAAAGGAGAAAAAAAAATTTTGCCAGTCTGGAACGGAGACCTCGGCCTCTTCGTCCAGCACTATTGACCTTCTACTTCATACTACTTTATGGATTCTATATATATCTAAGAATTATGTATAATCAAAGGCAAGATATATTCACTTTCCTCCCCTTTTAATGTTTATTTTCATCCTAGCTTAGGTGGCATGCTGAGTAAGTCGGGCAGGACTCCCGGCGACGCTGTCGAAATACGCGATCTAGGTTAAGTTTAGTTTTAATGCAAATTTTTTTTCTCGTTCCTTTTCAGCGGTCGGAGATCGGTGGTGGTAAACGATGTTGCGTATCGCAAGGAGGGGCGGAATATTTAGGCAAGATGGATAACTCTTCCGCATCTGATTGTGATGCCCCTAATGCAACTCTGGAATTCGATACTCGATTTAATTTATAACCACCCACACCATCACCGCCATATGCATGTGCATGCATGTACATGCACGTGTATGGGGGCCTTTTGTCAGCACTAATGCATCTGCATGTCGGGGTTGATGTGTGGGTGCCTTTCCATTCCAAAACGGAAGATTTTGTGGGTCAACGGTTGTCGCTTTCTAAACAACCGGCTCTCTTTGATTCTAAAAGCCAACCTGCCGCCAGCGATCTCCGCCGTTTCATACAAATATTCACAAGGTAATATCTGATACTGTGTATCTACATTTACCTAACAAAATATATCATTATAACGAGAAAGTCTCGTCTTCTCTTTATTCCAACGAAAATTCCCATTGAGGTCGACCCGGTGCGCCACCCCTCGCGAGGATCAGAAACTAGGTTATGACCGTATTTATAAGATTCCTTAAAATACCTTAAGTATGTAAAAACCACTTCAGGAGATATTTCTGGAATATTAATTGCATTAAGTGAGTTAAGTTGATACTGGTATTCATTAGACAAAGAAATTGGTTCAGCGGAATAGTTAGATTTGAAAAATTGTGCAGAGAAGTTAGCAATATCTTGATCATCGCTAGAGAAATCATCACGGTATTTCATACCAGGAGGAAACCCTTTAACCTACGTTTAGAGTTCACGAAATCAGAGAAAGCTGTCGGATTGCAAGTTATTTTGTTTTTCATCGCACAGAGATAGGGTATTGTAACAATTTTTATTTAATTAAAAATATTTGTGACGCAATATAGAATACTTCAGGTAGTCGGAGTGTGAACCTGTCTTCTTGTACAGCTTGATGGAACACGATTTTTTGTTTTTTAAAGATTTCAGTTCTTTGTGTACCATATTTGGCCTAGTTCAGTGGAAACATGTTTACGCTTAGGTACCTGTATCTCCAGAATAGCGTGAATGATTGCATTGAAGTCAGAAACGGTTTTGTCAATATCTGCACCGTATTTGGGGCAAACTACTGTAGATAAAACTTGCTTAAGTTTATTAAAATTTGCTTTTGCGAACTCAAATCTAAAACTAGAGTCAGTTTCTGTACAACTCCGAGAACTTTTTTCCAATTCGTAAACTATTTCCAACGAAGGATGGTAAGGGTCCTCAGGTACAGAAAGAGGTTCACCCCTCCTAAGAATGGATTTTCATGTATCATCAACAAATACCAAATCAAGTACCCTCCGAACATGTTTGGAACTATATTTATCTGTCTAAGGCAAAGTTAAGTTATTTGGCCTAAAAAGTCGTTGCTGGACAATTTTGAAGAAACCGGCCGGACGTCCGGAAGATTAAAGTCACCTAATACAATTATCGAATCAATAGGCTTCAACATTGAATTGATAGCTTTCAGTAACGAAATACGGTTCATATACACCGAGGGACCAGAAAATGGTGGCATATAGCAAATGGCAATATCGGTAAAACCGATTCCCATCTGGATTCTAATGCACTTAAATTCGGTAGCTTTTATAACAGGTACATTAACCTCAGCAGAAGGTATAGAAGAATGTACCGCGAGCCAAACTCCACTTCCAACTCTCTTAAAGCGATCATTTCTATATATTTAGTAATCATTGCAAAGAACCTCCGAATTAAATATATGAGGCTTTAACCAAGTTTCAGTAAAAGCGATGAAATTTTAGTTACAGTTAAATGATTTCAAGTACAGTTTAGTTAGTTTCGTGCTTAGTCCTCTTACATTTTGAAAAAATATATTAAGGACAGATTTAATATTTAGTTTTTTGCTGCATTATTGTTATTAGGAACGAATACTAACGTTGCGTCTACGCCCCAATTCACGCACAAGGGCTGGCGACTGTGCCATTCAGAAATCTCAGTACACCGCTTGACACACCGTCGAAATGACTTTCCGGTTAATGTCCCATTCGTCTCCGTCCCGTTAAAACTTTGCCTAATTACGTTGCCTGATTAAGTTGATGGTGAAGGTTCGGTTGAGATCCTCGCGATTAATACTGATCTGGCTCTGAACGCAATCTTCATGAGAGACTACGTCAACCTTCACGTGGCCTCCCTGTCTTCGCGCAGACAACCACGGGATATATATAGGTAACTGCACACTTGGACCAAGATAGCGGCCCCAAGTGGGGACCCAATTAAATAGATGAACAACAATAATAAAATAAAAACCCAAATACAGGAGAAAGAAATGGCGTTAAACCCATTTATGGGAGAAAGCTATCTCGCTCTCCAGAAGGCCGTGATCCATCGCCTGGGGGCCTTAACAATAAGTCACAAGTGGTAACGAAACCCAAAGGAGCGGAGGACGAAAGCAAGCAAGGAGCGTTGTCGGCTGCTACACCGAAGCTATGGAAAGAAGCTCCGACAGCAAGGCTGATGACCAAGCTAGGCAAGGCGATTGAGGACTTGATGCAGTTCTTCGTAGGGCGTAATAATACACACGCAGAAATAAAGCGCTTGGCCTCCGTAGCAAAAGTGCTGTACATCAAGTCCGCCCTAGAGACCGTACGCGACCAAGGAGAACAATGTGGTCAAGCCCACTACTACACCAAAACGCGTCCTGCCAGGGCACGTGGGTACTCACAAACGACGGCAAGAAATGCAAGAGAAGACGGAGCGTAAATAGCACACTGCAGCCTAAAAGACGGGAGAGTGGCAATTAGATAAAAAGACGAACAAGGAAAAAGCACTTAAGGCTAGGCCGGACGCAATCATCATTTCCAAGGCGGGAGATGCAACTTACGCCGACATATTGCGTAAAGTTAGAAGTTGCGACGAATTAAAATCCCTGGGTGGGGGCGTCAAAATGATTAGAAGAACGGCGAAAGGAGAGCTGTTACTACAGCTGAAAAAATAGCAAGATGGGAAAACAAGAACTTACCAAGCAGAAATTGAAGCGGGACTAAAGGACTCGGCTCAAGTTATAGCAAAGTCCCAAGTGGTGATATTACTGTGCAGAGATCTCGATGAGATTACTACGCCCGAGGACATTTGCGACGCCCCCCACTAGCAATGCAACATGAAACGTTCAAATGTGACTGCCATAAAAAGCATACCCACAGGGTACAGTGGCACGAAGTCGGCACTTATAAGCCTTACAGCGAATGATGCCATGGCTGTTCTTAGTACGCAATTAGAGAGATCAAGCAAGATACACGCTGTTACGGGTGCCGGGGCTACGGGCATATAGCTCAGAAATGTAAGGAGACTGTAGAACGGTCTAGACTATGCAGAAATTGCGGTCATCAAGGTCATAAGGCTGCAAGTTGCGAAAATGCACCGAAATGCGCGCTATTTGGGGGACAACACTCGGCAGGATGTTTTAAATGCCCACAACGAGAGGGCAGCCTCTCATGAGGGTATTGCAGCTCAGGAGCAGGGTTGGCACTCACATTCAGAGAAATTTCTTCCACAGGAAAATATGACGCCAACGGTAGCAGGATTCACGTGGGCAAAAATCAAAGGTATGTACGTCTTCAGTTGCTATGCCCCTTCGAGAATGACCATCGCCGAGTTCGAAGTTATGATGTACGGGATCACCATGGAAGCACGAGGTCAACACACGCTTTTAGAGTGTGGAGAATTCAATACATGGTCATCTGTGTGGGGAAGTAGACGTGCCAACGAAATAGGGAGAGTTCTTCTCGAAAGCCTTACTTCTTTGAGCTTAGAACTCCTAAATGAACAAGGAATATATACATTCGATACAGGTACCAGACGACCCATTATGGATCTCACCTTGGCTAGCAGCGAAATAGCAAACCGAGCAAACTGGTATTTAACAACTTCTACACACACAGCGACCATAAAGCTATTAGCGTAGAGCTGCTCGAAACTCCACGAACGGTAGCAGCAAAACATCTACAAAGTAGGAAATGGGAACAATAACTTTTCGATCCACAAATATTCGATATTACTGGGAGGATGCCATAGTACGAGGATCGCATGCGGAATACCAGTCGGTTCAAATAACTAAGTCGCTATATATGGCATGTGATGCCTCCATGCCCAGAGTTCGCGGAAAATCCCAGCTCACTCCGATATATTGGCGGAACGACGAAATTGCGGAAGAGCGTAGAAAATGTCACAAAGCACGAAGAATAGCGCGGAGGGCACGCTCACCACCACGATATGCGGAGCTACACTGCACCTATATTGCACAAAGAAAGGCACTTAAAATTCCATAAAAAAGAGCTTAAAGTTGTGCTTTAGGGAACTTCTGGATAATGTCGACCTTGATCCTTGAGGTTCAGCTTACAGAACTGTGATGACCAAAGTTAAAGGGCCGATAATATTGTTGAAACACCTTTCCCGGTGCAAGATCGCTGGACTTATCAAAACGAAGAACTTGAAAACTCGGAAATTCCACAAATTACAGAGCAAGAGGTGCTGGACGCTGCAAAAAGAGTTACTGATAACAAATCCCCTGGACCCGATGGAGTACCAAACATAGCCCTTAAAGACGCGATCACAACCAGGACTACATTATTTACTGATCTTTTTAATGCAATAGGACGTGTTCCCTTGCCAGCGGAAACGACAAAGACTTGTCCTATTGTTGAAACGTGGTAAACAGTCGGAGCAACCATCCTAATATAGGCCACTTTTTATGCTGCATTCCCTAGGAAAGATTTTCGAGCGTATTACTAGCGAGCGCCTACAGCTGACTCTAGAAAGCCCAGGTGGCTTATCGAATAAACAATATGGATTTCGCAAACCAAGATCCACCGTAAATGCGATACAAACAATCGTCAATATAGCTAAAGAAGCTATCTCTGGAAGCAAAAATAAAAGGAAGTTCTGTGCATTCTGTGATTACGTTGGAGATCAGAAATGCTTTGAACACTGCGAACTGGATGCAGATAATGGCAGCGCTGCGAAGCTTCGGCATACCACCTTACTTACTCAGAATAATAGGAAGCTACATATTTTAAAGACAGAGTGCTTATTCTTGACACGCATAATGGAAAAGAGTACAAAATCACTGGAGGTGTCCCACAGGGGTCTGTTCTCAGTCCAACGCTTTGGAATGCAATGTATGACGGGGTGCTAAATACGGATCTACCAGAAAACACGCAAATTGTGGGATATGCTGATGATATTGCAATGGTGGTAGTGGCCAAGGAACTGGACCTGTCCAACCAGTATGTAATGACGCCGTAGGAAGAATAAAGGAATGGCTGACCAATACGGGACTGGAGTTGGATAGCCAAAAGACAGAAGTGGCATTAGAAAGCTCCAAACTGTCGGCGAACGTGTCAGTCTTAACTGTCGGGAATCATCAAATCACTTCAAAAGAATCTCTAAAATACTAAGTAGTGCACGTCTATAAGTTAACTTTCAAAGAGCACTTCAGGGCGGTGGGAGAGAAAATTACCAAAGTTAATGGAGCATTTATACAAATAATGCCTAACATTAGTGGCCCGAGTGGAGATCACTCACAAAATAAAGAACCTTGGGTTTATAATAAATAATAAACTTAGCTGCGGTGATCATGTTAATAAATTGGTAAGCAATGTTTACTTTATTCTTCGTAGGTTGAGAATGTCTGCAGCGTTTACACCACAAGAGATACGTAAAAAACTCGCGATACAATTGGTTGTGCCTCATTTTACGTATGCGGAATTAGTATATAGTAAACTTGACTCGCTATCTGCAAATAAGGTAAATGTAGCCTTCAACAATGTTACACGGTATGTTTATGGCATAAGTCGTTATGCTCACATATCACCATGGCACGACAAAATTTTGGGTTGTAGTATTATGCAATATTTGGCCGCTAGGAACTGTATTTTCATGTTTAAGTTGCTGGAATAGAAAACCTTCAGAGACTACACACCTTAATAATCCCGAAATATAGTACACTAACATCTAGCCGGCTATTTTTCATTAGTGCAATTAAAATGTGGAACAGGATTCCAGAAAATTTAAAATCACAACTAAATAAAAGCAACTTCAGAAAGCTAATACACAAATATTTTAGTGACCTCGATATGACGCTGGTCTCTTAACTATAAAAAAGCTGCTAATATCTTAATCTCTATTTTCTGGTTTTCTCTCATTTCTAAATTTCACTTGCTATCCATATCACTTACTGCCTTAAATTGTTAAGTGCCATTGCATGAGTATTAAGCTTGAATCATATATTTTATTTTATCTTTTAAGTAATGTTTTTTAAATATAAATACTAAATAATAGAATGTATCCCATTGTTGATGTACATATAAATGACCGACTAGCCTTAGTTGTACAATGCCATTAATTAAATAAATATAAAATGTAAATGTTATGTATAGTATATATACTACATACTGTATATACCACGGAACTCTATATGATTTTTTCACACAACAATATATACTATATACGTAAGCAATTGTTGAAATTTGAAGCTTCTAGCTGTTGAAATGGGGTATCTGAACAATCGGTTATATGAGATATATACTATATATACCACCGGTCTCTATGATTTTTTCAGACAACAATATATGCTATACACGTAAGCATTTGGTGAAATTTGAACATATAAAATATAAAATAGGTAGGTACTTTGTGTGAAGATGTAAAGCTTCACGTTTTTTGTGGTCTGCATGTAAAAACTATGACTACGAATCACGTATTTCAACTATTTCAACAATATATGACGTAAACGTAACTGTTTGAAGAAATTTGATGAATTTTGATGCTTCTAGCCGTAAAAAGGGGGCAAAAATGACAGTTTATATGGGGTATATAATATATATACCACCGATCTCTATGATTTTTTTAGATAACAATATATGCTATACACGTAAGCATTTGGTGAAATTTGAAGTTTCTAGCTATAAAAATGGGGCTCACATTGCCAAAAAAAAATATATATGCCATATATATATACTATATATATATACCATATATACCATCATATATATATATTATATATATCACCGATCTCTATGATTTTTTCACACTACAATATACACTATATATGTAAGCAATCGGTGAAATTTGAAGCTTATAGCTGCTAAAATGGGGTAGACATTGCGAAAAGTTTCTTATCTGAACAATCGGTTGTATGAGATATATACTATATACCACCGATCTCTATGGTTTTTTCAAACAACAATATATGCTAGATATGTAAGCATTTGGTGAAATTTGAAGCTTCTAGCTGTTAAAATGGGGCTGAAATTGCGAAAATATATATACTATATATATACTATATATACCACCACATATATACTATATATACCACTATATATATTCTATATATACCACCGATTTCCATGATTTTTTTAGACAACAATATATGCTATATACGTAAGCATTCGTTGAAATTTGAAGCGTCTAGCTCTTAAAATAGTTTCTTATCTGAACAATCGGTGGTGGGGATATATACTATATATACGACCGAACTCATAAATTTTTGCAGACAAAAATATGTGCAATATACGAAAGTATATGGTGAAGTTTGAATATTCAATCTGATAAATTGAGGAAGATATGACAAAAATCCTCTTTTTCTGAAAAATCGGTTGTATGGAGGATATATTCTAGAGTGGTCCGATCCGGCCGGTTCCGACAAATTTCTAATCGGACACCCAAGTACATCCGCTCACCAAATTTTATCAAGATATCTCAAAAATTGAGGGACTAGTTTGCATACAAACAGACAGACGGACAGACGGACATGGCTAAATAAACTTAGCTCTTCATCCTGATTATTTCGGTATGCTTAATGGTGGGTCTATCTATTTTCCTTTAAGGATTTACAATTTTGGAATTCGTGACGAAATTAATATACCATATCATTTTCATGAAAGGTATAAAAATTAATAAAGAGTAAATAAGTTTCTTTTGAATGTGCTCCACGCGTTGAATAATATGTTAGGTGGGTTGGGAGAGGCAAAATCTTTGTACTCTCACACATGGTTGGGAAAGGAGTGAGAAGGGGAGAAATGTCATCTACGTCTCCGAAATAGTTCTTTGTTTTCATGGAGTTTCGTTTCGCAATCATCTCGTTGCATGTTTCCATCCCCGCAAGAAATGCTACCTATATGTCGGTCCGTTTAATCGGTATTCTAAGTGGGCTTTCTTGTGTTGTTCAATAGTGTGCTGCCGTAATTACTGTAGTCATTTGTTTTGAGTAGTTTTCTTTAGGAACGAAAATACAATACATGAAAAATAAATGTTTATGTATGTACTAGCAGATCCGTCAGACGTTATTCTGCCCTAAATTTGGTCTATCTGCATACATTTTAATAAGCTTTTGCCATCTAGCCCTGCCCTCCCCCCTCCCCTCTTCACTTTTTCTTAATCCTTTTATTCTCTCCCCCCTCCTTTTTTGCTTCATCTATCTCTATCTTCGTCTCACTCTATCTCTTTGTCACTCTTCTTCTCCTTCCCTCTTTTCTCTTCTCTCAAGTTTTACCCATTCTTCTTCATCCCTTATTGCCAGTCCCAGAGGGTGGTATGTATTTTGTTCCAGTCCCTTTCCGTGTCCCAGTCCCACTCTGAGTCTCAGTCCTAGTCCTAGTCCTAATCCCAGTCCCAGCCCGTCTCTGGTCTACTTCCCGAAAAAAAAGGATCGTAAATACTAATATAGGCAAATTTATATACGAATTTCAGGCAAATCGAATAGGACGTATGTAAATAGGTATGTGGGTATTATTAATTCATGTCTTTATTTCGGCTTCGCATGCATGTTTATCAGTTTTGCCAGGTTGATGCGAATAAATCGAATATGACAATGAAAATTACTTTAAAGCTGTCAGCAACAGCTTTCATTTGATATCCATGTTACAAACATATTATAGGTGTATCTCGAGACCCTAGTCACCCAGGGGTATAAGGATTACTCTGTACTAAAGCACACATCAACAGCTTCAATTTAATACCCATAATGTAAAATCACATCCTAGTGTTACCCCTGGTCCACGTTTTGGTCTATATCTCGAGACCATAGTCACCAATAGGTATGAAAACTACCCTGTACTAAATCACTCATCAAAAGCTTTCATTTGTTATCCATATTCTATAAACACATTCTTGGGGTACCCGCGTCCACGTATTGGCCTATATCTCAAGACTCTAGTCACCCACGGGTACGAAAAATACCCCGTATCAAAGTACTCATAAACAGCTTCCATTTGAAACCCATATTGGACAAACATATCCCAGGATTATCCAAGTCCGGGTTTGATCTCAAAACCCTAGCCAGAACGGGATAAAAAGTATCCTATGTTTGTCTCCTTGTTCTATCCTACCCCTCCACTAATTTTAAGCCAAATCTGTTCATCCGTTCTTGAGTTATAAGTAGTGTAACAAACACCACTTTCTTTTATATATATTCATCACATTAGAAACTTCAAATTTAACAGCAGTTCTCCACTATTTAATGGATGTTATTATACATATAAACCTTCCTCTTCAATCACTCTATCTACTAAAAAACAAGCGCATCAAAATCCATTGCGTAGTTTTAAAGGTTTGAGCATTCAAAGGGACGTAGGGACAGAAAAAATCGACTATGTTTTATACTACGTGATACATGCAAAAATACCAAACAATAAAACTTTTGTTTAAGAATTTTAAGGAAATGTTTAATATTTTTAACGAAAGAGTATTTTTCAAGAGATGTATGCATGCTTAACCATTTATTATTATTTGTGTTTGTACATACATATATATGTCAAGCTGATATGAAAATACATACATACCTATAAACCTACGGTCGAAGTTAAATAACGCAGCGAATGCTATGTGTATATACGTATGTGTCGCATCATGCCTCACTCAAAAGTAATTTGCTCGCACAGTTGACACCGAACAATCACACACACGAATTTTTTGGTAAAAATGTTACTTTTGTTTAAACAATTTGGCTGATATAAGAAAGGAATCAAGAATTTTTTTTGATGCTGAACGAAGGTAAATATTTCAAAGTTTTACCGAAAAGTAGAGTTTTGCAAATCCATCCTTCCTTTTATGAGTTATATCTGTGTAAACAAAAATTTTAAGATTTTTTACTATATTTTGGCAATTTGCCACGCCCCTATAATATATAACTTCAAATTGTATTAACTGTACCATCTCACGTAGCTAAGCTTTCAAATGCAAAAAACCGTTTTAAAATCGGAGCATTCTGTGTGAAGTTATGTGCATACATGGCATTTAGCGACTTTATTTTATAAGATTTATAGATGCAGTGTGAATGGTTCATACCACAACCCACCCCAGCCGAAGAGCTTAGCTTAGTTCAACCAGCATGCACGCTCGTATGTAATTTCATCTTCGCGAGCCTATGCATATGGGTACAAGCAGACCCGAAGAGAGGGGTGGGGGAATGGGGGGATTCCCCTCAGGGCCCGGGGTTTCTAAGGGGACCGCGATTTAGATATACTAGGACATTTTTTTTTAATTCAGGAGAGTTTTTAGTTGTTCCATGTGCAATTTTTAAACCGAATTTCGAAAACAACGAATATCTGCATTTCGTTTTAATATTATAGTGACGTGTCAAAAATAATTTGAAAATTGGGTTTTCTTAAAATTGAAGAATAAATATTTCATTTGGCAGCTGGCTCAAAACACCGCTTATAAAGCACAATTTATATTACTCAACTGACGCAAACATGTTTTTAACGTATCACTAATCAGTAGAGTTTGCTCAAAGCGCCCAATGATACCTAATGGCTGTGCACTGATTATCCCGTTTCAACTGCAAAATTCGTTAAATCAAATCGCGAGTGTTCAATATCCCGTTATTCAGATGTGTGTATGTCATCGTTCTATTGAAATGGTACATCGAAGTGAAGGCTTTGTTTTCAAGTAAAAGTGAATGAGATAAAGTACGCAAAATATAATTGCAAGTAAATAAATAAATAGAAAAATATCGAAGTGACACCACATAAAAGACATATAGTTTTGTACTGTTCGTTCCTCCAGAGTGATATTTGACAAGTTGTAAGTTGTGTATAGAAAATATTACACAGTGTTACAAAAAAGATAAAAGTGAAAATACCTGGGAAATGATGGCATCCTTCTGGTAGACTTTGAAGAGCTACGCAAGACTGCATACATGATTAAATCATACGGTTTAAATAAAAACCCCACCATAGAAAAGTACTCGTTGTGCTAGACCTATCAAAAGCTTTTGATACGGTCAACCATGGCACGTTACTGCAAGACCTGGAAGGGTCTTCCCCCATGGCTTTAAAATGGGACCGCAAATTATCTGGGTGGCCGGCAGGCATCGGAGCAATTTAGAACCGCAACATCAAAACCAAGAAGAATTAAACAGGGAGTGCCACAGGGTGGTGCCCTATCCCCACTATTGTTTAACTTCTACATATCAAAGCTACCTTCGCCACCAGAAGGAGTTACTATCGTTTCCTACTCCGATGACTGCACAATAATGCCCACAGGTCCACAGATCGATGAGCTTTGCAACGAAATAAATGGCTACCTCCCTGATATCTCCAGTTTTTTCACCTCGCGCAACCTGACATTGTCACCCACTAAATCATCGGCGACCTTATTTACAACATGGACGTCCCAAGTGTCGACCATTTTGATCATCCACGTCAATGGCACTACGCTACCTATTGTCTTACACACCAAAATCTTGGGTATGATGTTCGATCAGGATCTACATTTTGGTGAGCATGCAGCCGCAATTGTACCGAAAATCCAGAGCCGTAAGAAAATACTTGGAGAAAAGATAAAGAAACGCTCACTACCATTTATAAAGCAATTGGCCAGCCGATTGCATGCTACGCGTTCCCGATATGGTCGCCAAACCTAAAGACTGCACACTGGAAGAAGCTACAGGCCTGCCAAAATACTGCCCTCAGAACCGTCCCGGGTTGTCTTTTGTCCCCAGAACACCTTATACATAATGGGACGAGAATACTCCCCATCAGGGAGAGAAATGAAATGCTAACCAAACATTTCCTGTTTAATACCCAGAAACCTGGGCCAACAGACATCTGATTGATGAGCAAACACCGCCCAGGGGCTTAAGGAGTCATCTACGTAAGCATTAGGAAGAAATACGGCACCTGAGAACACAGCCGTATAAAACCAAAAAACACAAACGGTTCCTCAGTTAACTCCACAAACAGGCGTCAGACCTCAATGTCATGAATTGCCCGGTGAATCCTGTACTCAAGGAACAATACCCTAAACTTGCAGAAGAGGAACACACACACCCTAGGGAAATGCGAGTCACTCTAGCTAAACTTCGATCTGGATACTTTAACAGGTTAAACTCTTACCTATCCAATCAACCCCGACATACCCGACTTGCAATATGTCCCCACATCACACCAACCATCTCTTCAATTGTAATGTGGAACCAACGCGGCCTCGGAATTGGACACTCAATTGCAGTGTCGCCTGATAATAATACTGGTTCTACTGCTGCTCTCGATAGCAGCTAGTTACACCTCGCCTCCAAATCAAAATCATAGCCCATTGATGATGGAGCTGGGGTTCTATCAATTTTTCGAACTACCAATTTGTGATACTAGAGCTGCCTTTAATTACTCGCGATGCAATTTTGATGAGTTAAACATTTTGTTTGATTTGAACTGGGACCATCTTTTTGCAAATGCAGATGTAACTGGTTGTTATGATATTTTTAAGTCAACAATATATGACATCTGTGTGAATAACATCCCAACTCATAGAGCAAAAAACAAAAAAAAAAGGTTCATGATTCTCCATAGAACTCAAACGGTTAAAGAATTTAAAGAATAAGTTCTATAAAAAGCATAAACGCTCTACCAATGCCAATGTTCGTGAGCGCTACACATTTTACAGAGCTGAATTTAATAAGCTCAATAGAGTTTTGTATCGGCGGTATATTCATAATGTTGAAAACAGTATTAAATGTATACCAAAAAATTTTTTGGAGCTACATTAAGTCGAAAAAGGATTGTTCGGATATACCGACATCGGTCCACCTTAGAGGTGTTTCGGCCAACTCAATTTGGAAGCGGCTAACTTATTCGCTGAATTATTTTTTCTCGAATTTCGTTACGATAATAATAGTTTGGCTTCGTTGGATTATCTGCCAATTGTAGATACTTCCATCAATTTCGGGAAGCTCTGTTTGACTGATTTTGACGCAGCTGGCCTCTCAGCTGTCCTGTTGAAAAGTTGTTCATCTTTGATTGTACCTTTAAGGCACATTTTTAATATGTCACTATCTTTCGGAGTTTTTATTGATGAATGGAAATTGACTTTTATTACGCCTATCCTTAAAGGTGGTAACAAAAATGGTATTGAAAATTATAGGCCGATATCAAAACTTACCACTGTGGCAAAGCTATTTGAGTGCATAGTTAAGAATAAAATTTACTTCTCCGTGAAACATCTACTATGTCCTCAGCAGCACGGGTACGTTGCGGGTAGATCTACCATAACTAATTTGGCTGTTTTTACGGAAGACTGTTTGGAGTCCTTTTAAAAAGTGCTACCAAATCGACGCGGTCTATACCGATTTTTCTAAGGCTTTCGATAGGGTATCGCATCGAATACTATTGGGAAAACTTGAATGCTTGGGTTTTCACTCTGAGTTTTTGAAGTGGATCTATTCTTACTTAGAGAACAGAACTTGTGTCGTTCGGCTAGATAATGTGTCGTCTTTTCCATTCGTCATAACTTCTGGTGTCCCCAAGTAGCGTTTTGGGTCCGCTACTTTTTGCCGTATTTATTAACGACATATCATCTTGCTTTTGAAGGTGTAAGTTTCTTCTTTATGCAGATGGCTTAAAAGTTTACCATGAAATCAAGTGCGTGGATGATTCTTTAATCTTACAAAGTGAGCTTAGAAACTTAAACCATTGGTGTGTCCGTAATCTTCTTTTCCTAAATATTGGTAAGTGTCATTTTACCACTTATGCTAAAGGTTCTGGTTTAGTTCCTACATCGTATAGTATCTCAGACGTTCAGTTAAAAAAGTTAACTGAAATTAAAGATTTGGGTGTGTATTTTGATACCAAGCTTACTTTTACCACCCTCATAAGCTATATAGTTTCTAAAGCTTACGCGATGTTGGCTTTCATCCGGCGTAACTGCTCATCATTTTGAGATCCTTATACTCTCAAACTATTGTACACATCCTTAGTGTGATCGAGATTGGAGTATGCGGTATTTTTGGGGAGAGCTTTCCATGCTGTTTATGTCAAGATGTTGGAGTCTGTTCAGATAGCTTTTGTGCGCTTTGCGTTGCGGCCGTTGAACTTTGTAGACCCTATACCATCATATCACTCTCTATTTACTGATATACCTTATGTCACTAGACTCCAGGCGAACTCTGTTGTCAATGTGCGTTGTCTTTGATATCGTTTCGGGCTCACTTGACTGTTCTTACCTCCTCATGAAAATTCGTTTTAATGTACCCTCTCGTATCCTTCGTTGTAGCGATTTGTTTTATATGGGTGTTGTTAGAACGGTTTATGCAATGAATAGTCTCCTTAGGAGGACACTTTCTGAATTTAATTCTTATTCCCATTCCTTGGCGTTTGATTTTAGTTGTAGTAAATTTACATTTAAGAACATAATCATTAGGCTCTTGTCATAAAGTTAACTATGCTTTTTATATAAGCTATGTAAACTTGAAGTTTTGTACATTAACAGTCTATAAACATCTTCTTTTTTGATTAATTAAATAAACACCTCTCTCATTATGCCCCCCCCCCCTCCTCCCTGTTGAAACAGCAAGTATCCTTGGACCCCCGTTAGAGGATACTGCTGACAATTTGTGATCGGTCACACCTATTGGATGGGGCGAAGCACCAAAAACAACTGCATTCAAGAAATTTGCCGGACACAATCAAAATCCTAAGTTACGGGTAAAAACCGGCTTTTCGTACCTTTGGACACTTATAACCCTAGAACTTAGTTGGTTATAAACATAAAATAAATGTAAGGTGCGATAACCTCCGAAGAGATCTAAGGCCGAGCTTCTCTTCCAATTTCCGTCGCACTCCTCTGTAGGGAAAATACAAATTGGCCGGACGGGACCTACGTGTTTTATGCCGACTCCGAACGGCATCTGCAAGGCAGATGAGTTTTCACTGAGAGCTTTTCATGGCAGAAATACACCCGGAGCCCTTGCCAAACACTGCCGAGGGGTGACCCCGCTTAGAAAAACTTTCTTCTAATTGAAAAACTTTATTTCTAAAATTTGTTGCTTTGCCCGGGGAATTTGTCCAACAAACACATTTTTTGAACTTTTTTCGGGTTTTGTCAACTTTAGCGCTATCTGTATGCGCTACTTTATATAGAGCCCATACCTATCTTAAATGAGCATAAAGGTAATGTTTATTAGCAAGTAAAACCATAGTCCATTTTCAAAATTTGGTTTGAAGTTGACGGAGTTATTAAAGTTTTATAGCAATTGACGAATACCGAAAATTGATACCAAATTGGCTTCTTGCATTAAAATTTGAATAACTCAGTAAATTTTTAACCAAGTTCTCACAGTTTTATTATGTTTACTTAATTGATTTATACATCGTTAAAAAGGTCGAAATCTGTTGTTATAAGATCCGGAAAGCAAATGAAAATCAGTTTATAAGCAACTAAGTTATAGGGTCATAAGTGTCCAAAGGTACGAAAAATCAGTTTTTTACCCGTAACTCGAAATTTTATTTCTTGTATACAGTCTTGCTTAGCTCTTCAAGATCTAAAAGAAAAATACGATCGTTTCCAAGGTATTTTTGGATGTCACAGTGTGTTATCGGCGAGAGAAAATAATTGGTATTACTTTCTTGCCAAATGTGTCTCAAAAATAGTTGTAGCATAAAGACTGTATCTTTTCCATTAAAACATTTGAAGTTGAAAGATTTTTTAAATAGAAATATATGTTGACCAGAACTATGGTATTATATTATTGTCCCGTGGATTTGAAGCGTTACATCTCTGGTAAATTAAATATCGTAGATAAAAGGATCTGTACATAAATGTGTTTGAGAGATTATAATAACTAATTATGAAAAAGCCAATCATATTCAAATCATTCACACTAATAAACGACAATTAAAATTTATATTTTACTTTGCAATACGAATTAATAAATAATTGAGTTCAGTCACCAGTAATAAGCAATATACTTTTTAGACCTGCTAAGCCATGTACCAACACAAACCTGGAAATCAAAAGCGTAAAGAAAGTTGGTCTTACTTATGACTATCAATAGAAATTTTGCGCGTCCAACGCTTTTATTTAATTGCCTAATCAACGCCCTAGATTGATGAGGAGTGTGGTGACTAGTACCTAGGACCAACCTAATTATTTTCGAACTTTTAGTATTATTATTACTTCATGTAAGTATTGTTTTCAATAAAACCGTTTTACTTACAATTTTTTTTTAATTATTTTATTTTCAAATTCTTAGTCTTTATTTAATTGCTTATTATTTCTCATTATATTTAGTTCATTTAGTGACTAATTAATACAAGGACTCTTTCCTGACAACTTGTTACAATCTAAGTGCTCAATATCCTTCCAAAGACTTTACTCAACTCTGCACCACCTCCTCGAACAACAAAATATTTTGATATCACTTCTACCGGCCTGTATGTATTATGTGTTCCAAATAGGAGCCAAATCGGACCACAAATACGATTTTTTTGAATATCTAGATCCTTGCGCCACCTAGCGGCGATTTTTTTCACAGCCCGCTCTCTATTCATCTATGTATTATGTGTTCCAAATAGGAGCCAAATCGGACCACAAATACGATTTTTGTGAATATCTCGATCCTTGCGCCACCTAGCGGCGACTTTTTTTCATAGCTCGCTTTCTATTCATGTATGTATTATGTGTTCCAAATATGAACCGAATCGGACCACAAATATGATTCTTTGAAATATTTCGAACCATGCGCCACTTATCGGATTTTTCTTATTATTGCATTGTCATCGGGTTCTGAACTATATTCCAAGTTTCAAGCTTGTAACTTATCGGGAAGTTACCTAAATTTCAAATACAAAATTCGTTCACAACGGCCGTGCAGCCTGCCGTGCGGCTGGCCTGTCAAATCATGCTAAATAAAACCGTTTAAAAACCCTATTTGGGTACAATTTTGGACCGAACAACTCGACTCATACTGAATCATACTTCTCGCCGAATGCTTAAATAAAATTAAAGTGATTAAAGCAGGGGCTGCTAATAAAGGTTATTTTAATCTTTCGCTCAATAAAAATCGATTATTTTCCCATTTAATTTCTGTTATTTTCTGGGCGGAAAATCAAAATTAACGTTATTTGAAATACCTGGATTAAAGTAAATTAAAGTGATTGTGTAAATGCACACTATAATGATATCAGGTATAATTGTGTTCACCATGCAGGTTGCGCATCCGATTCGACTTGTGATAATGATTTTTTACCTGAATGCTTAAATAAAATTAAAGTGATTAAAGCAGGGGCTGCTAATAAAGGTTATTTTAATCTTTCGCTCAATAAATTACGATTATTTTCCCATTTAATTTCTGTTATTTTCTGGGCGGAAAATGAAATTTAACGTTATTTGAAATACCTGGATTAAAGTAAATTAAAGTGATTGTGTAAATGCACACTATAATGATATCACGTATAATTGTGTTCACCATGCAGGTTCCGCATCCGATTCGACTTGTGATAATGATTTTTTACCTGGACCTTCGAGCAGTAAGGAGACAATAAAAACATCAAACAAAATGTATGTTTACACGAATCCGAAATCGTAAAGTTTCGTGGTGACACTGATGAAGGTTCATCTTCAAAAAGTTTTCTAACAATACCACCAAATCTGTATCGAAGTCCAGATTATTTAAACGACTTCGACATCGGTACCGTGAGTAATGAGTTTGCGATCTGAAGAAGTAAACGAAATAATTCGTCGAGGTCATCAAAAGTGTCATGACGACGCATTTCCTACCTCGTTTTTAAACAGAATCTTGCCAAATGGAGAGAAAGTGGAGCGTGACTGGTTGGTGTGGAGTGCCAGTAGCAATGCTTTTTATTGCCTACCATGTCATCTGTTAAGCACCAATAATTTTAAATCGCCCTAAAATTTGTTGTTCTGCCGGATATTAGGTGTGGAAGAAGCTATACGATAAACTACCAGCACACGAAAATACTCAAGATAACATTAAATGTTATATTTTTAATAAAAGTTAATAGCCTTGAATATTGTAAATTGTTAGATTTATTGAAAATAAACAAAAAAATAAGTTTTATTCATCTTGAAGCCCTTTTAGCTCAATAAATCTAACAATTAAATGTTATATTCAATGGCAATGTATACAAAAACGAATTCTAAAGGAGGTTACTATTGAACACTTATCAACGAACCGAAACTGAAAAGTGGAAAGAAATTTTTTATAGAATTTTGGACACTATTTTATTTTTGGGTGAAAGAGGCCTAGCTTTCAGAGGCGAAAGTATATACATATCTTGGTGAAACGAAACTATGGAAATTTTTTGGGTATTTTAAAACTTATGAGCCGTTATAATCCGATACTTAGAGATCATTTGGAGAAAGTTAGGACTTCACAACAGCAGCACAAACTTACAAGTTCACTATCTTTCCTCAGACATTCAGAACGAATTTAGAGAAATTTGTGCAAAACATGTGAGAGAAACTATATTAGATCAACGCAAAAAAGCCAAGTATTTTGCTATTATCGTTGATGCTACGCCTGATACTAGTCACGTTGAACAGACTACGTTCATTTTGCGCTACCTCCATTTCAATTCGAAAGCAACAAAATTTTACAATTCAAGAACGGGTTTTGGCTTTCGTGGATTGTAACCAAAGAACTGGTAAGGAAATCGCAGATTTAATTTGCCATAATCTAGGTAAACATGAAAATCCCATTAATGCTTATTACTCGCCTTGTGCAACCCACAGTCTCAATTTATGTGGTGTTGATGCTGCAGAATGTTGTACGTCTGCAATTACTTTCTTCGGAGTTGTACAAAAATGTTTTACTATTTTAAGCAGCAGTCCACAACGATGAGAAATCCTCAAAAAAAATGTACCGAGCTCTCTTCACAGTCTTTCAGACACTAGGTGATCGGCTAGAATTGAGGCAATTAGACCATTCGCAAACCAATGTTCCAGGATTAACACAAGCACTAAACGCATTACTTAAGCTAAATTTGACTGCATAAGCATACGGAGATATTACCGGCATGCTCAAGTACATCAAGAAGTTCGAATGTATCTTGCTGTCCTCAATTTGGTTCAAAATACTGACAACCATTAATGAAAGAAACGTCGTACTCCAAACCAAAAGACGCCACCATAGATGTTGCGCTCCGACATCTAGATGCCTTATTTGCTGATTTGAAGTTGATCAGGAACCAATGGGAAACAATTTTAAGCGAATGTAAAACAGTTGCTATTCAATTTAACACTCGCCAAAGTTTCCAGACATTCGAAAGAGAAAACCCAAAACACGTTCTGAAGATAATTTAAATGAGATGATTACGGATGATTCAGAGTCTGATTTTAAAAGCAATACATTCCTGGTGATCGTTGATTTGATTTCGACTAATTGGCCATACTCTAGGTAAACATGAAATCCCATTAATGCTGATTACTCGCCTTGTGCAACCCACAGTCTCAATTTATGTGGTGTTGATGCTGCAGAATGTTGTACGTCTGCAATTACTTTCTTCGGAGTTGTACAAAAATGTTTTACTATTTTCAGCAGCAGTCCACAACGATGGGAAATCCTCAAAAAAATGTACCGAGCTCTCTTCACAGTCTTTCAGACACTAGGTGGTCGGCTAGAATTGAGGCAATCAGACCATTCGCAAACAATGTTCCAGGATTAACACAAGCACTAAACGCATTACTTAAACTAAATTTGACTGCATAAGCATACGGAGATATTTCCGGCATTCTCAAGTACATCAACAAGTTCGAATGTATCTTGCTGTCCTCAATTTGGTTCAAAATACTGACAACCATTAATGAAAGAAACGTGGTACTCCAAACCAAAAGACGCCACCATAGATGTTGCGCTCCGACATCTAGGTGCCTTATTTGCTGATTTGAAGTTGATCAGGAACCAATGGGAAACAATTTTAAGCGAACGTAAAACAGTTGCTACTCAATTTAACACTCGCCAAAGTTTCCAGACATTCGAAAGAGAAAACCCAAAAGACGTTCTGAAGATAATTTAAATGAGATGATTACGGATGATTCAGAGTCTGATTTTAAAAACAATACATTCCTGGTAATCGTTTTTTCAGTAATCACTGGCATTACTAAACGATTTGCAGCTATGAGAAATTTTAGCGAGACTTTTTCCTTTTTGTGGCAATTTGTAGACATGGATGAAACTACGGTTCAGGCGAGCGCAGTAAAATTTGTCGAAAAATACAAGTCGGACGTTTCACTTGAAACACATTTACGAGGCAAATTTTGATAAATGTCTGTCACCTTTGGAATTGCTAAATACCATCTATGTTCAAAATCTGTATACAATCTTCCCCAACATTTGTGTTGTCATACGTATCTTTGGCACTATACCTGTCACTGTAGCCAGTGTAATATATATATATCTTGCATGCATTCTAAACATTTCTCACGCTGCAGTGCATTCGACACTCTACTTATGTCGTAAGTGTGAATGTGTTTATTTTAAGCAACGCCAACATAATTACGTTCCCAAGGGCAAGCAAGCAAGCAAAACGGGTGCGATATATGAGCCACGCTTATGCACCATTGACCGTGCGAACGGTTGCTATGTAGAAACGGTTACATCGCTCATGCAATATGTATGTACCTATGTTTAGTATATAGGAACTTTAGTACATAAGAATTTGTTTAGAATACTTTAGTATAAATAAGCCAAAATATTATGAATAAACAGAACTTACTCTTGGTGCCGCATGAATGGCACTTCCTAAATTATTAGCATTCTTATTTTAAATCCTACAATAGTGCAGAACGTTCTTTCAGCGTCCTTGCAAGAATCAAAAACTTTCATATATCGTGGTCATCTCAAGAGCGAGTTTCAGGACTTTCCACTCTTTTTATTGAATCCGTTTTTGCAAGACAGTTAAGTTTTGATATTATAACTTTTTAAATATAAACGAGCTCTAGGCATTGCATTCTAGGCACATATTGCATTCAAAAATTCCTGATGATGACTTCAGACTGAAGTCGAAATATCGACAAATTAAATAATATAATTGTATATCAAAAATTCACGTTTGTGTTTTATTAAGAATATACAAATATTTGGCCTAGAGCTCGTTTATATTTAAAAAGTTATAATTCAAAGGCCGTAAACAACAAAAATTATTTTGATATTATTATAAAAAATTTTGCATTGAAAAAAGCAAGAAAAGCCGAATTCAAATTAATCAAATGTATTAGTGGATTTTTTAAAGGGGCCCGTAAATTGTTTAGTCCCGAGCCCGGATTTCTCTCTACGGCCCTGGGTACAAGGTACATTACAATATATAAAATTAAAAAAAACTATACTTATATGTACATAAATGTGCAAATAAATACTGTTTCAAAAATATAGAATGTCAAAACAAATTTTGGATAAAACAAATAAGGAAGGCTTAGTTCGGGTGTAACCGAACATTACATACTCAGCTGAGAGCTTTGGAGACAAAATTGTCTTTTTCGTAGATACATACGAATGGTACTACTAAAAAGTGGAGCAACTTGCCTTTGCTATCTTTCTTCAGCTATCAATTCGTTTTATTTGAGTATTTTTTAAATATGAAATATTGGTTAAATTTGAACGCATTTCTTTATCGTTTTTTCTTAAATCACCCCTGAATTATTTTCGAAGCGCTCATAATTATGAGTCTGATAAGAGTCCGAAATTGTAGACCAAGGGTGACGTTTTTGGAACGATTTTCCATCATTCTTTGTCAAATAAGTGGAAATCACCATGTAGGAAAATTAACCTAGGGAAATTAACGTAGGAAAATTAACCCTGGAATGTGTTTGTATGACATGAGGAGGGCAACCCAAAGTAAGCAAAAAAAAAAAAACATATTTTAGGCGCTTATAATATGCTATTAGAATCTGAATATATGTTTAAATTTATGCACTTAAAGTCATTACAAGCTCCAAAATATGTTTTTATATTTCAAAAGTAGGTAGTACAAATTTGGCAAAAAAAAGGCTTACAATTTATGTTCGCAGCGTGCTTTGCACACAGAGTATAGTCACTTTGATTAGATAACGTTTGGTTGTACAGGTATAAAGGCATCGAGATAGATATTGTGACGGACTTATATTCCGCTGAGGTATGTCCAGTCCGCCCAGGGTTCCTATGGTAAATGGGAGAACCTATTCCTATTGCAAGAAAGAAAACATAGAAGTTCCGGAAACGTTAAAAGATTTATTTTATTATTGGAGAGGAAACCTCCTACTGAATATAAAACTAAGTAGATAATCAGTCAGCCTACTGATCGTCGTTGTGGGGTTAGTTGGGGTGTTCTCTCTCCACTGCTGGGTGAGAATGGGCTTTAGGAGGTAGTGCGCTAAGCGTTACTGCTGCAAGCAGGCTATCGTTTCTTACTTCACTATATGAGGGACTTACCTTCGTATATTATGAAGCAAATTACCTGGTATTGTGTACACGATGGAGATTATGGCAATGTAAAGTATCAATACGTATGCGGGTGAGCACCGAGTTGTGTGGCAAAATACACCAGATAGCCGACAAAAGGATATGATATGCAGCCTTGTCCACTGTCCGCACTTCCAGTGATCAGAAACTTGAGCAAATGATGATCCCGGCGTATTATTCTCTGCGTATGGGGCTTAGGTAGTCAAAGAATTTTGTATCCGTTTAAAATTGCAGCTCGAAGAAAACACTCATTTCAGTATCACACACTTATTTATTAGTGATTAATTACTGCTTTTTGAGATGTAATAACAATAGGTACAGGACCGCAATATCACAAATCAATATCTAGAAAAATGCCAATGAAACCGTATGAAACTTGTTACTTCGTAAGATCGCAAAATATATATAATAATCAAAGGTATTGTTTTGCATAAAAAACAAGGAAATTTTTACAAAAGCGTGTGAACTTTTTCAGATGACAATTGTGTTTTTTTATTGATACAAAGGTGGTGGTTTTTCTGACAGATGGCCGATCATGCCATATCGCCATCCTGCATTTGCGGCGAATGAAATTTGGTGGATTTTCGCGGTGGAGGCTGCCACACGTCCTTTAGTGTTCCCAATAGGGAATTTAAAGGGTAAATACAATTCATGGATTATGCGGGAAATTCACTATAATACAATTCCATAATAAAATACAGTACAAGATACGGAATATATATAAATTCATCGATATACGTATGTACAAGGGGGGGATGGGGCGAGTGGCAGCCTAAGCCGCGTAAACATCCTGGGCCGCCTAGGCGCACTAAGCGCCTAATGTGTGCTTCAGTTCCTGCAAGGCGCGTACTGCTTCCTGGATCAGGATTTTTCCCACCTTCGTTTTGTATGTGGCGGTGCGCAAGCCGGTCGCGGTGCACCGGATGGTATGCTCTTCGACGCTGCGTCGCGGGGTTGGATGCGCGGTAGGCGCGCGCTGAGGCGACCTCGCAGGCTGCTGTTGACGACGACGACGGTGATGTGTAGCGACGCGGCGGCGTGGTTGTTGATGAGACTCCTCTTCGGTGGGTGCTTGGCGGCCTCCGGTGCCGCCGTGTGGCATGGTGTGGTGGAAGCCCCCGCAGTCCCGGCATCGTTCAGTAGATGTGCATTGGTTGGTCCGATGCGATAATGCCAAACAGTTGCCACAGAATTGGTGTGCCTTGACTATAACCAACAGCTGATGCGTGGGCATTGCCTGAAAGAGAGGGCACACCAAAAGCGCGTGATGCTGCAAACAGAGACGACATTTGCGGTAATCAGCCACCGCGGGGGTGATGCGACGTGTCGGGGCTGCGGGTACTACGACTCGCGATTCCAGCGAGCGACGCGGTGTGGGAACCGGAGGGCGCTGACGATCCATCTGTGAAAGGAGAGGATATGAATGCACATTAGTGGTATGTCTGAGAGGAATCGCCAGGTTAGAGGCTGATTGTGAGAGATGCGGGATGGTTAAGTTATGTTCTGAGATGGTGTCAATAGTTAAGCTTAGTGGACTGTAGTTGGTTGGGGAGATGGTAGGGAACCGTGGGGTTCTGAGCCGAATTCCGCTGGTGGCAGGAAAAACAATTTTGTGATAGGCCTGGTGAGCACACCATTTTGCGTGCGTACGTCGACTACTCGGATATGGCCGTCTCTTCCTATATGGGTGTCTTCCACGTGTCCTAGGCGCCATTCGGTAGGGGGTAGGTTGTCTTCCTTAATGACGACTAGATCGCCGATTTTAGGGGGAGGTTGAACGGTTTGCCATCGATAACGCTTATGTAACTCCATGAGATAGTCATTCTTCCAGCGCTTGTTGAATTGGTGATGTAAGACTTTCAACCGGTCCCAACGGTTGATCATAGAGAGGTGTTCATAGTTCGGCTCGGGGATGGCCAGGAGGGGTGCGCCTCGGAGAAAGTGGCCAGGTGTGAGGGCGGTGAGATCCGCTGGGTCCTGGGAAAGCGGGGAGATAGGGCGAGGATTGAGAACGGCCTCGATACGAATCAATAGAGTTGAGAATTCTTCAAAGGTGAAACTGTGTGTTCCGGCAACCTTTTTAAAATGGGTTTTAAAGCTTTTGACGGCAGATTCCCATAATCCGCCCATGTGGGGTGCGCCGGGGGGTATAAATTTCCAATCGATGCGTTGTGGCGCATACTTTTGGACAATATCTGTCGAGACTTCGTTGAGGAAGGCGACGAACTCTACTTCGGTAGCTCGCTTAGCACCAATGAATGTTGTGCCGTTGTCGCTCATCATTTGCTTCGGGTACCCTCGACGCCCTACAAACCGGGCGAAGGCAGCGAGAAAAGCCTTACTAGTGAGATCCGAACACAATTCCAGGTGGATCGCCTTGGTAATGAAGCAAACGAAAACGGCCACATAACCTTTTACGAGGGTTGGAGATCGGAGCATCGAAGCTTTGATGTGAAACAGGCCGGCGACGTCTACGCCAGTAGTAGTGAAGGGGGGCGCGAAAGTGCATCGTTGGGGGGGTAAAGCTGCCATTATTTGGGATTGCGTTTGTCGCTTATGAATGGTGCAGACTTTACATTGGAATATACATTTTTTCAGCTGAGGTTTGAGTCGGGGGGTATAGAATTCCTGCCTCATAGCTTGTTGCAGGAGGCGGAGGTCCGCATGGAGGAAGCTCTCGTGTAGAAACCTTATATAAAGGGTAGTAAATCTAGCCTTTTCGGGGAGAATGATAGGATGACACTCATTGTAGGTCATGTCGGCGTTTACTAATCTTCCGTTGGCCCGGAGAATCCCGTTTGTATCCAGGAAGGGGTCAAGTGCCAGTAGGGGACTTCGCTTTCCGACTGGTTTTGCATTTTCGAGGGAGGCTCTTTCGGAAGCGAAGAATTTCGACTGAGTCAAGCTCAGCAGACGGTTTTTGCGCGCATGACGTCGGCGTAAGAAAGGGCGGGATCGTTAGGGGTACGATTGCGTCCTACAGCATTTCTCAGCCGAGTTACAAATTTCAACATGTACGCTGTTACGCGTAGGGCGCGGGGATAGGAGGAGAACCGTTCCAAGAAGTCTTCTGACTCTTCCGCTGCATGCAGTGATTCGACTCGGCGAAGTTCGGGGGGTACAATATTTCTGGCCGTTGGTGTTGGCCAGTCCTCGGGGGGTCGGGAAAGCCACTCTGGGCCGTTCCACCATAGCGATGAGTTAGCTAGCTCGAGTGGGGTGCATCCTCTGGTGCCCATATCTGCGGGATTGTCTTTGCTTCGCACATGTCGCCAAGGGACATTTCCAACGAGGTCTATGATCTGCGCTGTTCGGTTAGAGACGTATGTTTTCCACGAGTGGGGTGGCTTTTCCAGCCAGGCTAGCACGATTTCCGAATCGGACCACATGATTAATTTTTTTTGACTTAGGCCGAGATGGGGTTGGACTACTGCGACTAATTTTGCTAATAAGAGCGCTCCGCATAGCTCTAGGCGTGGCAGACTAATAGTTTTGAGAGGATCCACTTTGCCTTTGGACACTATAAGGTGAGAGTGGACCTGAGTACCGACGGTACTTCTTAGGTACAGGGTTGCGCAATAAGCCTTTTCTGAGGCGTCGCAGAATCCGTGGAGCTCAACGTATTGATCGGGCGTAAAATTCATCCATCGGGGTATCTGGATGGCTGAGATAGAGGGAAGGTTTTGAGAGAACTGCGCCCATTTGGCTAGACGGATGGGTTTAACCTTCTCGTCCCATTCGGTCCCATCTAACCACAATTCTTGCATGAGCATCTTCGCTTGGATCATTATGGGCGTCAGCCACCCTGCGGGATCGAAAAGTTTCGCAATAGAGGAGAGAATTTGCCGCTTCGTGGCTGCAGTGGATGCCGGATTTGAGTCGACGGTATAGGAGAATGTATCCGTTAGAGCGTTCCACTGGATGCCCAGGGTCTTGGCGGTGCTAGTCTTTTCGAACTCGAGGAAGTTTGTTTCCTGCAGATCAGTTTTTGATATTTTTTGGAGGATATTGGGATGGTTTGCCGTGATCTTTTTTAGGGGGAAGCCGGCTGAATTGAGAGCGTCTATAGTCTCTGTTAGGGATTGCTCGGCTGATTGAAGATCATGACTGCCAGATAAAATATCGTCAACATACGTCTCGGATTTTAGTATTGGGGCTGCGCGTGGATGGGAATCGGCTATGTCTTTCGCCAGCTCGTGTAGAGTGCGAATAGCCAGGAAAGGCACGCAGTTAACCCCGAAGGTGACCGTTTTTAACTTGTAGTCCTTTATTGGACTGTGTTCGGGGGTTCGGAATATTATCCGTTGGTAGTCTCGGTCATCGGGGTGCAAGAGAATTTGGCCGTACATTTTCTCGACATCGCCATTAAACACATATTTATATGTTCGCCATTTCAGCAACATAAGTCGGAGATCGGGTTGGAGGGTTGGTCCGGTACATAAAACATCGTTGAGGGAGTGACCGGAATCCGACTTTTTGGAGGCGTTGAACACAACTCTGACTTTTGTTGTCTTTTTGTCTGGCCTTACGACTGCATGGTGAGGGAGATAGAATGAGCAGTATTTACCCAGGGATTCTATTTCATTGGGACTGCATTCTTCCATGTGGCCTAGGGACAGATATTCTTCGAGTACCTGGTCGTACTGCTGCTTGAGATCGCCCTTTTTTGAGAGGGAACGTTCCATGCCGTGGAACTGTCGTAGGGCTGCAGTACGGGACTGACCTAGGTCGACATCGTTCGGGAATGTTGGTTTAAAGGGGAGCCGAACCATATATCGACCGTCATCCATGCGAGTGGTTGTGCTTTGATAAAAGTCTTCGCACATTTTATCTTCTGGGGTTTCCACTCGCACTCTGGGTATTTCTTCGATTTCCCAGAATTGCCTTAGCTGTTCATTCAGCTGGACATTCGTCACTTCCCACGCTTGAGAGGAGTGTGATCCGACCTTTTCGGGGGTTTGGCCACTTATTATCCAGCCAAATATCGTGTTTTGTGCTAGCAGTGTGGGCGAGATCTTTTCGATGCCATTTAGCATTATTTGTGGGATAAGATCACTGCCTAACACCAGATCAATTTGGGAGGGGTTCTGAGTGTTCTGGTCTGCTAGCTTGAGATGGGACCATTTACGCATTTGGTCGTTATTTAGCGTGAGTGTTGGGAGTTGCCTAGTGAGCCGAGGTAGCACGATTGCCTGGGCCTTTATTTTTACCTTGTGGTCATTTGAGACTAGGGTCAGTGAGCATAGCTTGTTGGAGGTTTGTACTACTCCGCCTCGCATTCCCGATATTTCAAATAGGGAGTGGGTATATGGGAGGCCTAGCTTGATTTCAGCTTTCGACGAGATGAAGCCAGATGAAGATTGATCCACTAAGGCTCTGAGCCTGAAGCAGTACCCTCGGTGTTCTATGGACACTATCGCTGTGGGGAGAATGATCTTGCTATCATTTTCCGCATGCAAAGATTGGATGCGGGCATCGTTTGAGGTGGTTGGAAGTTCCTCGTTGGTATCTGGGTTGGTAACGTCCTGAGTAGTTGCTACTTGGGCTGCCGTTCTTCTAGGGCCATTGGTTTGGTGTGATATTCCGGTATCGTGGAGGGTGGAGTTGTGGCGACCTTGGCAGTATAGACACGTTCCTGTGCTTGTGCAATCTTTTACGTGGTGGGTTTGTGACAGGCAGTTTTCGCAGAGATTGCTTTCTCTCACGAATTTTTTCCGTTCGGGGATTGCCAGCTTTTTATAATGCAAGCAGCTTTGTAGCTTGTGGGAGTTCTGCTTGCACTTTCTGCAGGCGTATACTTTTTGATGCTCGGCCACATGAGCATTTGTGCGAGTTTGAGAGTAGTTGTTGTTCTGCGGGGGGTTGCGGCTTTGGTTAGGGGTTTGAGCCTGCCTGAACTGGGGATTGTTTTGACTTGTGGGAGGCTTTGAGAAATTAGTGGAGGGTGGGTTATATCGGGTTTTGGCTGGTCGCCATTGATCCACCCTTTCCACTATCTCGTAGCGAGTAGGCAAAAACTGATCCATTTGGGACCAGTTCGGTAGGTCTCTTCTGGAGCTTAAAGATTACTCCCAAAGCGCAACTGTATTTTCCGGCAGTTTTGAGGTTACCAGATATATTAATATGGGGTCCCAACTGTCTGTCGAGACTTGTTGGGTTGCTAATATCTGGAGACAGTTATTAACGGAGGATTGCAATCGCTGAATGTCTTCGCTGTTTTCAGTCGGAATGGGCTTGAGGTTCATGAGGACTTTTATTTGGTTGTCGACCAGGACTCTTTTATTTTCATAACGGGATTTAAGAGCTTCCCAAGCCAGAGCAAAGTTGTCATCACTCAGTGGAAATTGCTTTACTATCTGGCCGGCTTTTCCTTGGGTTTTGTACCTGAGGTGGTACAGTTTTTGGGCGCTCGAGAGTTTGGGGTGGTTGATATAGACCGCCGTGAACATGTCACGGAAGGACGGCCATTGATCATAACTCCCGTAAAATACTTCGGTGTCACAAACGGGTACTTTGAGGTGCATCCCGGAATTTTCTTGGGGAGTGGTCGTTGTAGCGGGGACGGGATTGCTTAGTACCCTTAGCTGGAGCTGATCGCCTATTCTTGCCTTTGTGTCTTCATAAGCTATAAGACAGGCGCGGTATTTATTGAAGGCTGAGGCCTTAAAGTCTTCGGGAAGGTCGTTGTCATCTGACTCTACGACGGCGTCATATGCGCTCTGTACCCTTTCCCAGAACACATCGATATTTTTATCTTTTATTTTTAGGGATGCCTCGGTGTTATCTTCGATCTGGGTTGTGCCGAACCGAGCGCAGTAATCAGTAAAGAGATCCGTTTCGGATATAAATTTATTTTCGACCACGGTAGCCATTCTGAACAGGGACTTGCTTAATTTTATTTTAGCTATTTTGGTTATTTTTTGGGACTGCCTGTTGTTTATTTATGAGGGAAAACCAAAGGGATAAGTTTTACTATTTATCGATAGTATAGTAGGCTGGGACCAGTTAGACTCAATTGGGAGTAGTCTGGGATCAGTTGGAATGACCTGCAGAATTTGCTGCTGGGTATCTCAAACAATGTGAATGTGGCTGAATTTTTTGCTGGGTGTCGCTAACAATGTAAAAGTGGTGATATGTATTTAAATTATACCGCAAGGGACTCAAGTTAATTTTGTAAAAGTATGAGTGGGATTTGCCGGTGGTGGGAATATACATATATATTTTATGGCGGGAAAAATGTATTTTTGGCGGGAAAATTTTATGTGGTCCGGATCCACCAAAATTTACGGGAGGCAACGTTTTAATATATGTATATTAATGTACAAGGGGCTGGGTTCGTCAATGGCGACGAAGGACCATTAGATAATCAGTCAGCCTACTGATCGTCGTTGTGGGGTTAGTTGGGGTGTTCTCTCTCCACTGCTGGGTGAGAATGGGCTTTAGGAGGTAGTGCGCTAAGCGTTACTGCTGCAAGCAGGCTATCGTTTCTTACTTCACTATATGAGGGACTTACCTTCGTATATTATGAAGCAAATTACCTGGTATTGTGTACACGATGGAGATTATGGCAATGTAAAGTATCAATACGTATGCGGGTGAGCACCGAGTTGTGTGGCAAAATACACCAGATAGCCGACAAAAGGATATGATATGCAGCCTTGTCCACTGTCCGCACTTCCAGTGATCAGAAACTTGAGCAGATGATGATCCCGGCGTATTATTCTCTGCGTATGGGGCTTAGGTAGTCAAAGAATTTTGTATCCGTTTAAAATTGCAGCTCGAAGAAAACACTCATTTCAGTATCACACACCTATTTATTAGTGATTAATTACTGCTTTTTGAGATGTAATAACAATAGGTACAGGACCGCAATATCACAAATCAATATCGAGAAAAATGCCAATGAAACCGTATGAAACTTGTTACTTCGTATGATCGCAAAATATATATAACAATCAAAGGTATTGTTTTGCATAAAAAACAAGGAAATTTTTACAAAAGCGTGTGAATTTTTTCAGATGACAATTGTGTTTTTTTATTGATACAAAGGTGGTGGTTTTTCTGACAGATGGCCGATCATGCCATATCGCCATCCTGCATTTGTGGCGAATTAAATTTGGTGGATTTTCGCGGTGGAGGCTGCCCCAATAGGGAATTTAAAGGGTAAATACAATTCATGTATTATGCGGGTAATTCACTATAATACAATTCCATAATAAAATACAGTACAAGATACGGAATATATATAAATTCATCGATATACGTATGTACAAGGGGGAGATGGGGCGAGTGGCAGCCTACGCCGCGTAAACACTAAGCATGAAATGAAGTGGAAATCTTCAGGTCGCCTTCTGATCAGTGGTAGAAGCCAACTGACTCATATGCCTATATCCTAGCTTCTGATCTTACATGCTAATTTGTCGCCCTTATATATGATTTCGTAGTAACAATTCCTCCGTTATAAAATTATAATTAAGATTATGTAGAGCCGCGCTCAGGCAGTCAGTAATTTTTCAATAACAATTATAAGAAAGTAGAGTATGAGCTCGAATAAAAATTCATTGTATTCTATTAATATCTACATACGCTTAAATGCTAACATACATTTCCCTTTTCCTTTGTCATGCCTTCAGTCACGTCGGATAATCCGTTGTCCCGGCACTCAATTTCACCCTAATTTCGGGAGCCCTAATATACAAAGAAATCAGTGTCCTTAATGTCGTACATACGTTTGTATGCTTATCCATATGCCTGCCGTGTTTTCAAACCTTCGCTTTACCTATTGTCAAAGAGTATATATTTGTTAAGAGGCGTCACTCGATACTTTTGTTGTTGCCAAAGCAAATTACTCGATGTTTTCTCAAGGGAGTCGTTGGTTTTTTTGTCAGATGTATTTATAAAAACGCCTTCTATACATTTTCGTGCGGTATTTGTGTTTATTTTATTGATTGTATTAAATTAATTAATTAATTCTCTTTCCAAAAATCGTAATTATGCAAAGTCACTTTACCGCATAAATATATAGGATTCAATTAAAAAAAACTAAACAAAACTTCCTTGAGAATCACATTCGACATGACAGGGTTGCTTTGGCAACAACAAAGTATCGAGTGACGCCTCTTAACAAATATATACTCTTTGCTATTGTATTCAACCATTTATATATATGCGTATGTTCGCTGTCGCTTGGTCCTGATGTGCGTTGGCCTCGCTTGATGCTTTCGACTTCTGCTTACGGCGTGCATTGGTGTGTTGTATGCTCGTACGTAAGTATGTATATCAAAATTTCAATTAGTAGCGGCGCTTATTTTGGCGACTTACTGCTGATCTCCGTTGGCTCAAATTATTATGTATGTTGTATTTGTAGTTGGGTGCATTTGATGCGCGTTGTGCGTGTACAATGGGTTGATTGACCGATGCATTCTTATCTTTTGTGCGTATCCACTTCGCTTCCAAATATACAGCGTATGTTAGGGTGATCCTATATTTAAAATTTATGTGTATAATTTTTTTTTTTTTTTTTTATTAAATATTTATGTAAATAGTGTGTGTTCGCGCCCCTACCTAATAAATTATCATCGCCACACCTGCCTTTCCAATCAGTCTTCGCTATCATCTAAATTGCAATTGTTCTCTAACTCCATGCACACTCATTTTAACATATCTTCATCGCTTTTGTTGTTGTCATCATTTGCATTCAAATTATTTCTTCGCTTTGAGCTCATAACTATTGCCCATCCACCTTCATCGCTTTCGTCGCTGCAGCATACATCACAAGCATACATACATACATGTTGCTATGAATACAAACATATGTGGCTATATTCATACGTAATCGCAAGCAGAATTTCATATCATACCTATCATATTATCATTACACATCTCATGGAATCGTCCGATGTCTAATTTGTATTTTTAGGCAATTTGAAAAAACAGGACTTTTCCACGGAAAATTTCAATGACTAATTTTTTACAGCTTTCCTATTTTGAAATGTGTCTTAGTTTTTAAGTTCAATCGAATTGTAACTTTACTCGAATGAAGTACACTTTAATAAACAAGTAAAGGTAAATTGTCTCGCGTTTAATTTTTTAAATAAGAAACAGACACTTGTAGAAAAGGTTCTACAAGTCACCAGTTTGCTTGCGTGCAAAAGTGCGCAAGTCTAATTTGTCCTTCAATTTAGTAATTATTAAATCAATATACAACACAATATATATATTTTGGCGCATAATTCTTAAGGGTAAATGTATATTTCGGGTACTTCATAAAAAATTTATAAATGGTAAATTCAATAGTATAAGTTCAATTATTGTATTACAAAAATGTGTGTTAAAATGTATATGTAAGTATATGTTGTGAGCGTACAAAACCATCGGTTTTGGGGTCCTCACAATATAGACTTTCATATATCAAAGTCATCAGTGTCGAAAAAAAATTTGATTGAGCCATGTCCGTTCGTCCGTCCGTCTGTCCGTTAACACGATAACTTGAGTAAATATTGAGATATCTTCACCAAATTTGGTACACGAGCTTATCTGGACCCAGAATAGATTGGTATTGAAAATGAGCGAAATCGGATAATAACCACGCCCACTTTTTATATATATAACACTTTGGGAAACACAGAAAACCTAAACTAAAAACTAAACAATCAGTAAATAATACACATAGAATGGAAATTTGACGTGTGGACTGATATACAAGTTTTGAAACAAAATTTTAAAATTGGTGTGACACCGCCCACTTGTGATAAAATCATTAATCATAAATAAAAAATCGTTAAACCAATCGTAAGAGAGGTTGCCAAAAATTAACGATCTCGGTTAAGGACCACGCCCACTTTTATATAAAAGATTTTTAAAAGGGTCGTGGACGAATAAAATAAACAATGTCTTTGCAAAAAAGAGCTATATATCAATGGTATTTCATTTCCCAAGTGGATTTATAACAATAAATAGGAAAAACTTCAAATTTACAAAAATGGGCTTGGCACCGCCCCTTTTATGACTAAGCAATTTTCTATATTTCGGGAGCCATAACCCGAAGAAAAATTAACGGATCGTAATAAAATTGGGTGCACAGATTTTCCCTATAGCAGGAAATATTTCTAAAAAAAATGCCCGAGATCGGTTAAAGACCACGATCACTTTTATATAAAAGAGTTTTTAAAGGGTCGTAGACGAAAATAATAAGCTATATCTTAGCGAAAAAGAGCTTTGTATCAATATAATTTTTTTATTTTTAAATTGAATTATAACACTAAATTGGAAAGCACTAAAATTTATGAAAATGGGTTTGGCACCACCCCTTGTATGACTAAGCAATTTTCTATGTTTCGGGAGCCATAACTCGAAGAAAAACTAACATATCGTAATGAAATTAAGTACGCATATTTTTCTTATAGCAAAAAATATTTCTAGTAAAAATGGACGGGATCAGTTAATGTTGAACAGAGTAAATTACAAGCGCGTGGTTACAAAGTAGAATAGCGACTGACTTTATTAATGTGTATATAAGAATAGATAATAAAGAAGAAATACAATGAATGTTGCCAGATTGATATTATTTTACAATACTCCACGTTAATAGTATATCTGGCAATAATTACAAAAATTAATTTTATGCATTTCAATAATTAAGTTAAGTCCAGCTCGTTATTAATGAGTTGGTTCTTCGAAGCCGGAACACCTTTTGTTAAAGCGTCAGCTAGCTTCTCGGATGTTGGAATGTATTCCAATTTTATTGACCCATCTTCAAGCTTTTCGCGCGTATACTTCAACATGATGCCAACATGCTTTGTACGTGGTAAAAAATTATTGTTACGTACAATGCTTATGGCTCTTCAGTTCCGCTTCTGTCGAAGATAAAGCAACTGTGCGTTGACGATGACTGCCAAGTTATAGCTCCGCCCTACATTGTGAAGACGTAACCAGATGTCGATCGCCTTTTGTCAATATCTGCAGCCCAGTCGGCGTCACAGAAACCGGTAAGGGCCTCACCACTTTTGGCATAAACGATACCCTTTTCTAATGTTCCTTTAAAATATCTCAGAACACGTTTAATGGCTTGCCAATGAGCTTTCCTGGATTTTGGGAAAATCGACTCAACAAATTAACTACATAACTAATATCAGGCCGTGTATTTTGTGCCGCAAAGGGTAAACATCCAATCGCCTCCGTGTATGGAACCTTCTCCATTTCCTGTTTAGCTTCATAAGTTTGTGGGCACATATCTGCGGTCAACTTTTGCGACAAGTCAAGCGGCGTGGATTCGGGATTGCAGTCGTCCATTCCAAAACGTTTAAGAACTCTAGAAATATACTCAGGCTGATCAATTTTAAACGCTTTATTTACCTCATTACGCTGAATACGTATGCCCAAAACTGAGTGCGCCAACCCATATCTACCATTTTGAATTTCGAAGACAGTTCCATTTTGATACGTTTAGCAGTTTGTTTATCGTTTGAAAATGCCAAAACGTCATCAACGTATATAGCTACATACACCATACGTTCATTGTTTACATGGTAATAAATGCATTGATCGACGTCGCTGCGTACAAGGCCAAGATCGACCAAGGCTGCATTGAGTTTTTTGTTCCATATTCGACTCGCCTTCTTAAGACCGTACAAAGATTTCACCAACCGGCATATTCTACCCGTGCCATCGTCAAAACCTTCAGGCTGCTTCATGTGTACCTCCTCCTGCAAATCCCATTCAGGAAAGCAGTCACTGCATCGAGTTGGTATACATCCATATCATGCTTTGCAGCCAAAGCAAATAAGAATCGTATCGAATTATACCTGACAACAGGTGCGAACGATTTCGCCATCGGCGTTTCGTTTTGTTTTAAATACCCACTTAGAAGCTAGGGCTATCTTATGTGCGGGAAGATCAGTGAGAAACCATATTTTGTTTAATTTATGTGAATCCATCTGAGCCATCATTGCGTCTGACCAAGCATCAGCTTCTGCACTTTAGCTGCATCCTCAAACCTAAAAGGATCATCAGTCTCACATATATTGGTACAAAACACGAATTGCTTGTTTACTTTATCAGCAATACGCTTAGATCGATGAACATCAACCTCTTTCATTGGATTCTGCTCATCTGAAGAACTATCATCAGCAGTATCGTACTCGTTTTCGGAGACACTACCAGATTCACTTACATTTGACAATTCCAGCTCAAATTTTCCCTCTGAATTGCTAGTCTCACCTTCCGCATTACCTTCACCAATGTCGACAACAAATTGATGTGAAACGCGATCGTGTTTTGCATTTGACATTTCGAAGAAACTAACATCACGGCTTATAAGAAATTTGGGATCAGATTGCCTCTACAAGCGATATACCTTTGTTTCATCCCTATATCCCACAAATATACATTCGTCCGATTTGACATCCAGCTTCGTTCTCTTTTGCTTCGGTATGTGCACCATTGCCATGCACACAAAAATACGTAACATTTTTAAATTTGGCTTCACGCCAGACCAAATTTCTTCAGGACTCATACTATTTCCTCTGCAAGGAACGCGATTTATCAAGTATGCAGCTGTGTTTGCAGCTTCAGCCCAAAAAATATTATCAAGGCCGGAATCGAATAACATACACCGTACGCGCTCAATGATCGTCCTATTGATTCTCTCAGCTACCCCATTTTGCTCGGGCATGTATGGAGCTGTTTTTTGGTGTATAATTCCACATTTTTGAACAAATTTTAAAAATTTTTCATTGCAGTATTCAGTGCCATTATCCGTTCGCAGGATTTTAATGCTGCGACCGCACTGATTTTCAACTAAATATTTTTAAACTTATCAAGAACGTCTGATTTTCTAACCATTGGCAATGCAAATAATTTTGTAGAGAATTCATCGACAAATACCAACAAATACCTAGCACCGCTGAATGAGCTTGTGCTAATTGGACCTAACACATCTGAGTGGACTAAATCTGATAGATTATTTGCACGCATGCCACTCTTTCTGCTTATTGATCGTGTTTGCTTGCCTTTCGCACACACAATGTACTTTCCATCATCTGGGTTCCTGTAATAAACATCACCAGAATAATTTTTCACGCTGTTTAAACCTTTGTTGCAGATATGTCCAAATCTGGGATGCCAAAGTTGAAAATTATCAATCGCAGTCATTGCCTTACTAATAGGCTCTGGTTTGCAATCCAAACGATATAAATTGTTTTCAACCTATGCTGTTGCAATTAATTTTCCAGTACTATACTTTGTATCTTGCAACAACAAAGCTTTTATATTGTCGACTGTTAATTTGATTTTGGAATTTTCCACTGACATAACTAGCGCTTGATACTCGTTTGGCAAACCGGCAAGCATTAATGACGCAATAACCTCATCATCAATGTTCAAACCGGCACCCTTCAACTTTATTGACGTCATTACCATTTCGTTGACATACTCCTGCATTGAAGGGAAATGTTCCAACTTCAGCTGTACTAATTTTCGTAGCAAATCAACTTTGCGTGTAAGACCGCTGCCTTCATACGCCGCCATGAGGGAGTTCCAGGCCTCGTTTGCGCGTGTGGCACTTGCGATATGAGCGAAATTACACGCCTCAACCATAAGCGTAATTTCCGCCAATGTTCGCTCGTCGACACTTCGTTCTTTTTCCTCTTTTACCCCAGCTTGTGTTATGCTCCAGCAGTTCTTCAGCACCAGATACGATTTTGCGTGCCTTTTCAACACGTCAAAATTTTCACGTCCACGAAGCTTTTCGAAAGGAAAGTTTAGTATATTAGCCGCCATTTTCCATTTATCTCTAGGCAAATAGACCCATAACCTGTTGAACAGAGTAAATTACAAGCGCGTGGTTACAAAGTAGAATAGCGGTTGCCTTTATTAATGTGTATATAAGAATAGATAAAAAGGAGAAATACAATGAATGTCGCCAGATTGATATTATTTTACAATAGTTAAAGACCACGGCACCTTAGATAAAAAACAAATTTAAAAGGGTCGTCGACTAGAATAATAAGCTATAACTTAGAAAAAAAAATGTTTTGAATCGATGATATTTCACTTATCAAGTTTTACTGTAAGAGGAAATGGGGAGACATTTTTTTTAAACGGGCGGTGCCACGTTTTATATAGTAAAGTAATTTCTCTGAAATGAAATGTGAAAATGTGAATTGAATGTTTGGATACACCCGCACTTAGACACATTTACTTGTTTTTTGTGGTATTTTTTTTTTAATAAGATGGACATTTTTCAGGTAATATTCATGCCTTCACTATAAAGGTTAAAATGGACATTTTTCAGGTAATATTCATGCCTTCACTATAAATAAAAAACCCGTTGTTCGGAGCAGCAGCTGACACCAAACTAACGTACATATTTATTTTCAGCGCTCTTATATCGACTGCCCTGCGTGGTAGTTGAAAATCAGCTATTTAATATTTATACGTTAACGCTACGTAATTATGATCATATGGTAACCATAATTCTATTACTATAAATTATTCTTGCAGTTTCTATTGTCATAACTCTTCCGTCACGCATACCTTCACTTACATACAAACATATGGGTCAGCGAGCGCAATTCGTTTTGGTTTTTGACGGTAGACATCAAAAAGGAAAGAATCATAAGCAAGCACAATTATTGTTTTGTAATAACTCTTCGCGGCCTAATATTTATTTGTAAAATAAATCCAACCAAATTTCTTTGAACTCTAATAAAAAATGTAAAACACAGTGTTCTAAGGTTGAAGTGCGTTTTTTCATATTTCGGTTTCCTGTAGCTGAGAAAGGGCTTGTACATCATTTCGTTTAGATTTGTATGGCGGCAAAAAAGGTTTGCAGATCAACAAGTACACATTGTCATTTGGATTTTTATAGCTACAAAAAAGCTTATAGCTCAACACCCTTATTATAAGCGTTATTTAAATAGATTTAAAAATTAATAGCGGTTCAGCCATTGTTAAAAATTCAGGTTAAGTTCAAGTTATTGTTACAATAAATAACTAGGTGTTTCGCAAGATTTTCAAAACAAAAAAATGTTGTGTGTTGTCCCGAAACAAGTTTTTATACATTGAATAACTCCGCTCTACATAAACCGAAGTAATCGGTGCATACTTAAAAGCTAAAGTTTCATCAACTGTATATTTTTCAATAACATCATTTGATTTATTTACTTCATCTACAGAAAATTGTTCCCCTATTTTCTGTAACACTGTAAAACCTTTATTTTTTTGTAATACCTCTGTGAATTTGGTTTGCACTGTTGTAACACCAACGTCATCAATTAACTCCTTGGCATGTAGGACTATTTTTATTTGTTCGCAGAGTGACAAACCGGCCGTTTGGATTTCTGTAATTGAACTGGCCAGGAATGCAAACTTTGATTGAATAAAAATTATTTGTTGTCGCACCGTTGCATCAGATAACAATTCTTGGGCAACATTAATGCACTGAGACTCCTCATAATTTAAAGCACAAACAACTCGTTTGATTTTTTCAAAATTTTCTGCATAGTACTGAATAGCTTGCAGCCAAGTTCTCCATCGTGTAACGATAGGATGTGGAGGTAATGGCACGTCCGGCTCCATTTCTTTGAAAAGTGTTAAGCGTTAAGGCGCTTTTAGAAATACCTTTTTCACATTTGAAATTAACTTGTCAACTTCAGGGTACCTAATTTTCTCATAAACACGATGTAATGTGTGGGCTAAACATGTTGAGTGCGTAAACTTTGGGTAGAATGGTGAGATAACCTTGGCTGCTTTAGTTATGTACGGTGCTGCATCATTTATAAATAGCAAAATTTTGTTTTTGTATTCATCCAAGAGCTTAACGGAATCATCGAACAGACATGCAATCGCAGCATGATCTGCTTTTGCAAGCTTAACTGTGTTCAGCAACATCTGTTTCGATGATCCTTCTTTATCCAAGATACAAATTAACACATTTGGCACGTAGCGGCCAACACTGTCAGTAGTTTCATCAGTAGAAACGCATAAAAACTTACTTTTCACTTCATTCTTGATATTAGAAATTGTTGACTTATAAATCCCATCAATATTACGTTGTAATGTTGTTTCCGATGCTATAGTTTTCTCCATATATTTTTCAAAAAACATTCTGAGAATATTATTTCTCATTCTGTGCAATGAAATATCAGCACACAAAAAGCTTCACTCATATCTTTTGCGAACTGTTTACTCTGTGAAACAGTTGTATTTTGTGTAAGCATTTGCTAAATTTCGTTCGTTTTCTTGGCCTGGAAAGTCTTATGTAGCTTCCCTTTCAAATGCTGTTTAACATAATATAATTTATCTGACGCAAGAGTTTTGTTGCACACCTTACACAAGAGAGCTCGTCCATCAGTCTTAAAACTTGGGAAACGCTGTACATATAAGGCAAGCTTCGTTGCATGTTTAACTTTGCGTCTTCCCATGTCCTAAAATATAAAAACTTTGATGGAAAATTTACTTTCATAACAAAAATTATGTACATACAGCCTCGTAATAGTATCCAAAATGAAAACACAACGACGGATACACACATATATATGTATTTAATTTTATAAATGCCCTGTTATGGCGCTATTCGACATTCAAATCTATGTCGAAATTAAAAATGTTACAAGATAATGTAGAAAAATTGAAACCAAGTGCCGAGCAAAGCTGAAAGTATTAACTGATGAAAAACGAACTTACCTCAAATTGAATCGTAGGCATCAGCTGATTTCTGGTCGCTCAATTCGCTTTGTTTATTTCATTTTTGATATAGTGTTACTTTATTGTAGTTATTACTCAAATTTATTTTATTAGGGTTGGCCTTCAAAAATAAATACGATATATAAATTGTTTGCAAAATATGCATTTACTGTTAAATATGCAAAAATATGCTCTTTGAAATATAGCTCAAACTTAATGTTTCGTCGAGAAATGTATATGTACATATTTGATTGGTTTGCACACTTTGGGTTGCTCTGGACATGAGTGTCAAATGAAGTATTTTAAAAGGGAGTGGGCCTTATCTCTATAGATGGACGCCTTTTCGAGATATCGCCATAAAGGTGGACCAGGGGTGACTCTATAATGTGTTTGTACGATGTGGGTATCAAATTAAAGGTATTAATGAAGGTTTTAAAAGGCCCTTAGTTGTATATGTGAAGGCGTTTTCGAGATATAGACCAAAATATGGACCAGGGTGTACCAGAACATCATCTTTCGGGTACCGCTAATTAGTTTATATATGTATTACCACGAACGGTATTCCTGCCATGATTCCAAGGGCTTTTGATTTCTTCTACTTAATATGGTAGGTGTCACACCCATTTTACAAAGCTTTTCTAAAGTTATATTTTGCGTCAAACCATCACCATGTTTCATCCCTTTCCAGACGATCGACTGTGTATAAAAACTGGGCGTGGCTTCAACTTATTTCGCCCATTTTCATAGAAAACAGTTATCATCATAGAAGCTATGCCCTCACCAGGATTGGTAAATTTTTGTTCGACATATGGAATTAAAAGTATTCTAAAAAAATGAAATGAAAAAGGGCGAAGCCACGCCAATTTTGATATTTTCTTTTATTTTTGTATTTTGTTGCACCATATCGCTACTGCAGTTGAATGTTGATATAATTTGCATATATACGGTAAATATATTAAATTTTTTGAAAAAATTTTACTTTTAATATCTTTTTTTTTGTTTTAAGTGGGCGTGTTCGTCAACCGATTTTGCTAATTTTTATCTAGAACACATACAGTAATAGGGGTAACTTTCGTGCCAAATTTCATCATGATATATTCAACGACTGCCAAATTACAGCTTGCAAAACGTTTAAACTACCTTCTTTTAAAAGTGGGCGGTGCCATACCCATTGCCCAAAATTTGAATAATTTTCTATTCTACGTCATAAGGTCAACCCACCTACGAAGCTTCATCGCTTTATCCGTCTTTGGTAATAAATTATCGCACTTTTTCGGTTTTTCGAAATTTTCAATATCGAAAAGTGGGCGAGGTTATAATCCGATTTCGTTCATTTTAAATAGCGATTTGAGATGAGTTCCCAGGAATATACATACCAAATTTCATTAAGACACCTCAAAATTTACTTAAGTTATCCTGTTTACGGACAGACGGACGGACATGGCTAAATGAATTTCTTTTTTCGCCCAGATCATTTTGATATATAGAAGTCTATAAATATCTATCTCGATAAGTTTATGCCGTTACGGGGTACCGTTATGTGAACAATTATTATTAATATACTCTATGAGCTCTGCTCATCTGAGTATAATTATAGGATGAAGAACTACAGTAAAATTTAAATAGAACTAGAGAACGAAGATAGAATTTTATATTACAATAGTATATTTAAATTTACCCTAACTTATATAGTTATCTTATTATTGATAAAATAAAATAACATTTGTGCTAATTACAATCGTATATACCTATCCAAACATATTAAAATAATTATTCTCAACAAACGAAAAAAGTAAAGGGAAGGAAAACTCTAATGTTATTTTTTTCGATTTTTTGCAAGAATTTCATTTAACGTTTATGAATTCAATCAAGAAGGCTTTTACAAAATTGATTACTTTGTGAAACCCTCTTTTCGAAGGAAGGATGATGTAAGGATAGAATAAGGTAAATAGGTTATGTGTATGGGGATTTAACTGCATCTGATAACGCATGCCGTTGGCAACGCGGTCGTTAGATGCATATACAGTCCACGTAACACAAATGAAAAAGAGAAGAAAAATAAAGGAAAACTCGAAGGCAAGGCGGCCATTCTATTTTCGACTATGGAAGGTTATCGGCCAGAAGCCAATCACGACATAACAATACGAAGAAGCCTGTTTGCTACTGTTGCCCTGAGAAATTCCAGGCCAGCAGGATTAAGCAATGAAGTTATGTGATGCCATTTATAATGAGATGTGAGCTGCTGAATTTATGAAACTCGATTGGAAACGAAGACTCTCCACCTAGACGGCTCACCACGAATCCAGCACAAAGCAGTTGTAGAGTCTGTTCAACAATGGATGCGGCGTGCAGTGATTAGGAAGATGGTTACCACAGATTGAAGTAGTTCACCAATGACCGTGGGTGGGAGGAAAAATTGCATATTTGTCTTAGTCACGCGGCGTGATATTGGTGCTTTTATTGGTTGAGGTACCCGACTTCGATGGTGCTGTAATTTGAGCACTAACTATGATGATATGAGAAATTTCGACAACGAAAAATGTCATGCCAATTCTGTGAACGAAAGTATGTAAAATGATTATGTAGATACGGATATATGCAGCTATACATATTTAGTGATGATGCTAATTCTGGTATATAATTGTGATGGAGACCCTCTAGGGGTTGCAGAGAAGCCATTCGATCGGTAATTTGTGTCTTTGCTTGAATGTATGGTTGCTCGATGATGATGCGATGATCTTATAACTTACCCTGATTTCCAACTAGCGAAATGTATGTGATTGTTCATCAATTCCAACGTTCCAAAATTGGAAGCGTGTCAGCAGATTTAAGCTTTGCTTGATTTTCACGCGTATAATCTGGGCCATTACATCGCCACTGCCACTATCGGTAAGTGCTGAGCCGTCTTCTGATTCGCTGTCTGATGAGCCCTTTCAATATTACGGTATGATTGAGTTGTATTGAATTGTATAAATTTTTCAATCGAATAATAATAATGTTTCTTTATATGTTCTTATTACTCTTTTATACTTTTCATGAAAACAATATATAGCGCAATTTTTTTTTTATTTACGTAAAGCTATAAGACGGAGTGCCCGCTGGGTGTACGTACTACGTAGCGCTAGAGCTCTAGCGAAGACGACGACAACGATGACGGCGGCGACGTGGACAGCGGCAGCGACGGTCACCGTTCAAGCAATGTTGTACTATAATTAATTCCACGATTGGCACACCATATTCATCGAAAAGTAGACCCGATCTCAATAAAAGGACCAAATTTGTATTCCATTTTATTGTTATATTAACCATGTCTTTGCTTTAATTCAAACTGCACAAACAAAGATGTGTACTTATAGATATTACATTTATTAAGAAACGGTTCAAAAATTTGCGTTCAGGTATTGCCGGACTATGTGCAGCTCTTAAAATATAAATGAAACTAGGCAATTCTTTGAAGCAGTTTCGTTAATGCTATTTTTATAGAACCTTACGTTAAAATTTCATACCAGAGAGTACATTCAGTAAGTGTGAGCTTTGAAAAACTCACGTTTACTGAATCTAGCCCCAAGCCTCAGACTTAAAATCAAACATCTTTAAAGTTAGAACTGTGCAATAACGGAACCTGATTATATTTAATTAGGTACTAGGAACAAAACTGTTGTTATTGAAGTGTATGGGTTCTGCTAGTACCTACGGGAATAATTTTACACAAAACACTTCTTCCGAAATCATATTTCTTTATCATTTGCTTCAAATGCTGGATACAAAAATAAATTTCTTTTAATCGCTATTCGTTGTACATTTGAAAGCTTTCAGTATTTCAACTTCCACTTTTAAGGCGATACCTTGAAAAGGCGTCCACCTATAAAACTAACTCCCTTCCAAAATACTCTTTAATACCTTTCATTTGATACCCATTTCATAAAAACATATTCCAGGGTTACCCTAGGTTCATTTTCCTATATGGTGATTTTCCCTTATTTGACAAAGGATGAAGGAAACCCGTTCCAAAAAACGTCACCCTTGGTCTACAATTTCGGATTCTTATCGGCCTCATAATTAAGAGCGTTTCAGAGCAAAATTTTAGTGAGTTAGCTGAGTTAAGTTAGCAGCTGTATGAATACCAAAACAACGAAGGGTTCGTGGATCCAGTATATCTTTTATTACGAGGATAAGTACGTTACTGTTGATGCATTGTTGTCCACCGCACTAAAGGCTAAGGTTGGAGAATTACCATGTGCGCTAAACGAGGATTCGGCCAATAAGTTGGCTGATCAACAGGCGACATTTCTTGAACGCCTAATTGAAACCCAGAACACATCAAATATTGATTTACCTAAGATTAAAATTCCTACATTTTCCGACAACTACTAAGATTGGCCCTCTTTTAGGGATTTATTTACTGGTGCCATCGATCAAAAGACTAATTTAACAGCTACACAAAAATTTCATTATTTAAAGTCCTACCTTTCGGGAGACGCCCTATAATTGTAACAGCGGAAGTATTAAAAACAAATACCGTAAAGATCCGAACAAATGTTACTAAGCTTTCAAAAGCGCGCCTAAAAATCATATCCACACCATTAGGAATGAACTACATACAGAGTGTATGTGCCTACATGGTGATCAATAGGAATATAAACAAAAAGGCAACTCTTAGAGACTAATTGTACAGCGAACAACGGGACATTCATATGGCTTAGCAGCTAAAGGCATCTACCTTTGCACTGATATGAATGCTGGAGATTCGAGTTCAACGCCCAGCTCCCGAAAAGCTAGCTGATGAAGAAGTGAAATTCAGAAACATATCCTAGTAACCATCGCCGTTTGTAAACTTACAATTTTTCTCTAATATCAATTACAAAAACCATTGTATCAAGCAATGTGAGCAAAGCTCGCTAATTAAATACATATGATCATATTGATGTAATAGTAACAGCGGAAGTATTAAAAACAAATACTATAAAGATCCGCACAAATGTTACTAAGCTTTGAAAAGCGCGCCTAAAAATCATATCCACACCATTAGGAATAAACTACATACCGAGTGTATGTGCCTACATGGTGATCAAAAGGAATATAAACAAAAAGGCAACTCTTAGAGACTAATTGTACAGCGAACAACGGGACATTCATATGGCTTAGCAGCTAAAGGCATCTACCTTTGCACTGATATGAATGTTGGAGATCCGAGTTCGAGTTCAACGCTCAGCTCCCAAAAAGCTAGCTGATGAAGAAGTGAAATTCAGAAACATGTCCTAGTAACCATCGCCGTTTGTAAACTTACAATTTTTCTCTAATATCAATTGAAAAAATTATCATTTGCGGATCCCACGTTCGGTAATCCTTGTCCTATAGATATGACCCTTGGTTCTGATCAACTTTGGAAGATTCTAACAGGTAAAAATATTCAGTTAGCCAATCAAACTTTGAACGCTGTGACTAGTGTATTTGGTTGGGTGGTAACTGTTTCCTGTTCATCGGAGGGTGAATATCCATCACATGTTTCAGTAAGTCATGCCTTGCAAGATGTAGATCACCTTATTCAATCCCTATTGGAAATGGACAATATAAAATCGTCAAAAAGCAAAATCGACGAACATGATCCCGTAGAAAAACACTTCGTTTCAACAGCTCAAAGAGCTGAGGATGGAACTTATGTAGTCAAGTATCCATTCAAAGCCGATATGGAGCCCGTCGATGATACTTTACCACAAGCTAAGACAGTAGGGTGGCCACAAGAAATCAATTTTAGATTTTCCGCTGAGGCACCGCCCTAAAATATGCCAATAGATTAGAAAATGATAAATACAAAGTTTCAGGCCAATCCGATAATGTTAACACGTGCCTCATTGAGGTCAAAGTTAGGAAAAACAGCGATTCTTCAAAAAAAATTGTTTGTGTTTCGTCAGTAAAATTAAAACCATTTATGCCAGGAACTTGAGTCATACACCATTCGATAGGTAATTTTATTTGTATTGATTCTGATGTTAATAATATTTTTATAAAACGGTTATTTTTAGCAGTATTTCGCATTTATCAGATCAGGTCATAGTGGATATCTCTCATTTTTAATTTCCATGCAAACGTCTATGGACATTACAATTTTCAATGATATACGAGTCGAGTTCCTGGCATAAATGGTTTCACTTTTACTGACGAAACACAAACATTTTTTCTGAAAAATCGCTGTTTTTCCTAATTTTGACCTCAATGAGGCACCTTTTAATATTATCGGATTGACCTGAAACTTTTCAATAATCATTTTCTGATCTATTAGCATATTTTAGAAGAATGCCCCGAAACATAGAACAAAAATTAAAATTCACCATATACCTTGTAACCAACCTACTACGACAGCCTCTCTTCATACTGGCTTGAATGAATGGCAGCGTGTATATGTGCATACGTGCGATGTGTACAGGTTCGTGTGTTAGTCGCAATATTGCAACGGCTATTTCAACAGCACAATGGCAACATTGGGCATGGAGTAGATACAAAGTTGCTGATGGCGTAGCAACATTGCAGTCAATACTCGAACTAAATGTATCTGTGTAGGTGTTAGTTTGTGTAAGCGTTTAAGTGTATAAATGTATGAGTGCGTGGATTGGTAAATGAAAATACGGGAAAGCCGGAAGATAGTTTTGCACATATAGGTACAAATTTCCCGTTCTATGTAACGTTCTCTGCCACGGCGGTAGCTAAAAAAGAGCACAACGTTAGGCAACGGGAAAGGTATTATTTTATCAGTGCCCAGTGTGAGTGAGTGCCGTGTAATGTGCCCGCTTTTAATCCGGTGAAAAAAAAATAATAATAATAAAACCAAATCCAGTCAAAGTTTGTTCAGTGATGTGCGCGCCGAACAGTTTTCTCGAAACGTGAAAGGCAGAAAAGGATAAAGGCCCGGGATATCCGACCAACCACCAATCTGTTTCCGACGCAAGACAGCAGCAGAAGTTCCAGGTAAGTAGGTTGTACTGGCCGGTCCATGAGGACCTCACATAGACTGATTGAGTCCGTAGTATTACCAGAAGTTTGTTTTAACGACCAAACTGAAAAATCCTATCAAAAACCAGGACCTATGTTATAAAATAACTCCGTCCTGTTGGCAAATTCTAGGAGCTTCCTAGGACTTAAGCCACTTGCTGCTTCTAGGTCTGACAGCTGTATCACTCCTAATAGCTGGAGTCTTAGCCTGGCAAGTGCAGGGCAAGAGCTCGCTCATTTCCTCCTCCAACCCGCACTTCCTACATCTGCTATCACTGACCAAGCCTAATTTAAAGGCATGCGACGCCAGAAGGCAGTGTCCAGTCAGAATACCCGTCATGAGTCTACAGTCCTCTCTTTTTAATGATAGGAGCAACTGTGTTAGTCTAACGTTGTAAGACCTGCACATAATCTTCGACACTTTACAGCCACGCGCTTGAACCACGCCTTTCCCGCTTGGTCGATCATGTGCACCTCTCGCCTTCGCTTAATCTCGCCCAATCTAATTGGGACATCTACGGAGCATGCTTCAAGGGATGCGCCTTATTTAGCTAGTTCGTCCGCTTTTTCATTCCCATCTATTCCCACATGCCCTGGGACCCAATATAGATGTATGCTTCGCGCTGTCCCGATTCTCTCCAGAGACTGCTTACACTCTAACACGCATTTAGATGCTGTGCTATGCGAGATTATTTACTTAATTGCTGCTTGACTGTCAATATAAAAGTTAACACGGTTGCAGCTTAAGCTATTCTCTTCCAGGGTTTCTACTGCTTTGGTTATGGCTAATATTTCCGCTTGGAAAACGCTACAGTAATCCCGCAGCATGTAGGATCTGCTTATTTCCGGATCATCGCAGTATACCGCAGAACCTACTCCTTCCATTACTTTCGAACCATCAGTATACACATGTATCGCCTCGTCCGCCATTTGCGCACCCTTGCGCCAACCGTCCACCTATATTGTGGCCTTAAGATCTCCTTCGAAGCGGAGATAGGGAATCGTGTAGTCTGTTCGTCTTGTTTTTGATTATTTCCGGATCATTGCAGTATACCGCAGAACCTACACCTTCCACTACTTTGGAACCATCGGTGCAACCGTCTACCTATATTGTGGCCTTAAGATCTCCCTCGAAGCGCAGATAGGGAATCATGTAGTCTGTTCGTCTTGTTTTTGGTGACGCCATACTACTATGGCCACATGGTCGGCGCTCAAGCTGCCCCGAAGCACCGAGCCTGGTTGCGGTCGTCAACGCTTTGTTCTTTGCTCCCAGGTCTACAGGTGGGATGTGCAGAATGGCACACAGTGCAGCCGTCGGGGTTGTTTTCAGGTAATGCTAAGCATCGATAGTCTGCATACCCCCTCTAATTTTTTGAGGTATGTTGTTTTTGTTTGGCTTTCCACCAAACAAGAACTCCATAGTATACAACAGGGCTTACAATCGCTGTAAAAACCCAATGAGAAAGAGAGGGCGATAGGCCCCACGTACACCTCAGCATTCTTTTACATGCGCAGAGTGTCGTTGAGGCCTTCTTGACCATCTCCTCCACGTTGGGCTTCCATGAGAGCTTACTGTCTAGGATGATTTGTTATGGTACCTGTGAAAAGGGTGCTATGAAACGTTTGAGTATCGTTCAGAAGGTCTTGTGAGATGCCCCCTGTAGCTGCCGCGTGTGCACTGGCTTGTTCCCAGATCTTCAGCCTGGGGCGGGGTAGTTCAAACAGCTACAGGACCAAGATACCTTCTCCATATTCTACAGTCCTAACAAGAAATATTTATACTTGCACACTAAACGTAAAGAAAACTATCACCTGGATCTTACTTCTACAAGCGTACTTACGTGTTCAACCCTTATCACCTTGCAGCACATATATAGGTTTCGGGTGCTCTAAACCCACCCTACCTTGGCCTTTAAGATGGTTATAAGGCCCCATTAGACCACCCCCACTTCCTTCGATCAGACCAAACTAATTATTTTAGCAATCCATTATAAAAACTATATTTATTTACATTCAAGGCATAATTATGTGCTTATGGTACTTAGGATTCTAAGAGAAGAAACTCAACTTTCAAATTTCACATATGCTTCTATCACTTAACTACTAACACATTTTTTTGATGGGTCTTATACAAAAAGACAATAACTAACCTACCTCAACAGCTGGTATCGTATTTGGTCATTGCCCTATATTCTTAAAGTATGTAATTTTCATGTTCTAATTACATACCTACATATACATGCATTGGTTTTCGCAAAGAAACAGGAAAGGAGCAAACCAAGAACTAGGGAAGAGTGGGAGAACAGAGTCTACCACGTTTGGTTCTCAAATAAAAACAATGTTGGCAGAAAGTTTGAGTGAATCAAAAAAAAAATGAAATTCTTTATATTATGAATTAATTCCAGTTCGTTCATAATCTTTGCATAGTTGTATATGTGTGTAGATCAACAAACTAAGCTCCTCCATATGTACGTATCATCGTATGTATGATCACTTAGAAGAGAAGATCAGGATAGTAAACCAAACGTAAAAG